>NC_061097.1:16538596-16546096 GCF_015104395.2 Macrobrachium nipponense | reverse complement strand
AACTGTTAGTTTAATGTGGTTTAACGGTTAGTTACTGTGAATATAACGGCATGATATGGTCATGCGCAGAGAATGGGTGACAGTCTTATAGACACAGAAGTTTACCAGGGATGAGCAAAATACTAGGTACTAAAGATGAAATCGGAAGATTTCGAAACATGTCTACGGAAATACATATATGTTATATATATATATATATATATATATATATATATATACTATATATATATATATATTATATATATATATATATATATATATCATATATATAGTGTGTTTGTGTGTATCAAACTTAGGACGTTTCCAATTTACCAATGGCTTTGCTTTGAAGAATTAATGATTTGAAAGTTCTATAAATGTGTGTGTGTGGTATATTATATATATATAATTATATATATAGTTTATATTATATATATATATTATATATATATCTATGATATATATATGTATATTATAATTATATATATTATAAAGAGCTTTTTTCCTCCTAAGATTCTTATGCTGAATAGATAGAATAAACCAGTATAACAGTATTAAAACGTAGAAGAGAGCACGGTAAATATTATCTTAGGATTATGTCTTAGTAAAGTTTACACGTTCATCTTATATATGTATATATATAATATATGATATATATTATATACACACACACACACACGCGCACACACACACACACACACACACACACATATATATATATATTTATATATATATATATATATATTATATATATATATATATATATATATATAAATTGCGCGCTCGCATGTGTGTGTATAGTAACTTATCCATTTATCTGAAGAGAAATTTCCCTCCTGATGGCAGAGTGGTTAAAATCAGTCATCCATGTGTCAACTCGAAAGTCTCGCGTTCAAAACCTGATCTGGATAGGTGTACTGATAATTATATAGATCCCTTTAGGCAAAAGCTTTTTCGAAGGTGAAGTGGACTCGATATTTAGGATTTTAATGTGGCTCGGTATCTGAGAGTATGAAATTGTCAAATGTAAAGTTAATTACATATATTCAGACACCTTTGGCGTCATGAGAGTACTATGACATGTAACAAGATAGTCTTCTGACGCCTAATGATGTATCTAAAGAAAATTCCACACCTCTGATACCGAATCAAAAATGTCTTGGGGTCTCCAACAGGTAAATAAAGAGAAATACACGAGAAATGTCAAGTCAAAGGCGCCATAAGTTGCACCAAAATATTTTAGGTCACTGCCCTAGTGATATCTAACATCTGAGAGGCATGCGTTAACTTCAGCCTAACTGAAGAAAAATTCACATCTTTTAAGGCCCCGGAGTTTATTCATTGACGTTATCCTGGAAAAAGGAATAGCGACGGGTGTGTTAGGTTTCCCACCAAACTGACGAAAAGTAACCTATACATTTCATTGGTCATATCAAAATTCATTAGATCACTGACCCCACGCAGGAAATAAGTATAGAAAGGCATCTTATTAGGACGCTGTTACCACCTGACAATATGTAGCAACAGAGGACAAACGGTCACTGTCTTATAACTGAAAAGATCGTAGATAGCACTACAGCGCTTAAGGTCATCACTGATGACACCCAGGAAACGGCGTAACAACAGGCTGTCCTTATAAAAAAAATCTGAAAATTAAGAAACAAGTTTCATGGTACATTTGGGAATACACCCTTCAAAAGTGGCACAAAGCACACTAGACCAATGACTCTCACCTGACTAAATAAATAACTTTACAAATATCACCGAAGCGCATTAGTTAATTTACTGACAAAGAATAAACACCTCATTGTTGGCACAAGACGCGACAACTCCTAAGAGACAAAGAATACAGCGCAACAGGACATTGACTTCTGACAAAACTTATACTCTTCATAGGTCATGCCACGGGGCATTAGTTCATCAGCTCCCAACTGACGGAAATATGTACGTCATAGGTCGTACCACGGCACATCAGGTCTTTGACGCTCAGCTGACGCAAAATAGAGATTTCAGGGCCCGCGGCATCGCTGCACACTAGGTCACAGTGGCCGCCCCCCAACGTCGGAAATGATTAATGACAAGAAAGCACGAAGCTGAGTCATTCTACTGGAGACCCTCTATTCAAATCGAAATGACAGCGTCCCTACGCAGATAACAACTGTCCCATTCATACACATTTCTTCTCCCTGAGGCTCCCCTGCGCCATTAATGAGGTTCATGATAATGGGCTCCTCGTCATTTCAGGACAAAGGGATGAGAAAGTGATGGGCGTTTTGTCCAGAAGGGAAGGAGGCGCTATGGGGCAAATAAAAGTAACAGAGGAAACAGAAAAGAAATTGAGGGTTTGAATTTCCAGAAAGCTTTGAAATTTCTTCTCTATAGTATGAATAAAATACGACGACGTAAGGACATGTTTAATTGGGAGTTTGCATGGACTGAGTTAAAAGAAAAGAAAAAAATGAGGACTGAGTAAAAAAAAAAAAAGTGGAAATTAAAAGTAATTTAAAGTAAAATAGATCAAATGATGATGTTAATGAATTTATACGGATAAAAATACACACACACACATTATATATTATATAATAATATATTATATATATATATATATATATATATATATATATATATATACTATATATATTAATTGAGCTATGACAGAAACAATGGAATAGAGGCAGTTTGAGTGTTTAATGAGGGAACCTGTAATTTAATATTTAAAGATTCGAGTATCTGAAGTTTGTGTTGGTTCTGTGCTTGGCCAATAACTGTAAAATCGTCGTAATTTACATGTGCTTTGCATTAGGTAGCATGATTCCTTATACAGGACAGCTCTTGATTTGACAGTCGGCATCCAGGTCTGTAACTCGCCCCCTTATGAGAGTCGGCTCTGACCCTGAGAATCCGGCTGGTAGATCCGACATCGTGTTCTCAGACAACTTCTGGGACAAGTATATTCATAAACAACACTAGACGACATCAAAGGGCAAAGCCGATTTTAAACCTGAAGATCGAGCCGATTGTTTTTGGATTTTTTGGGATGAGCTTAATGTCAATGGCTCCAAAGTACTTCCGAATAAATGCTAATGAAATCATTTCTAAAGCTATCATCATGTAAAAATGGAAAAACGGCGTATTTGGGCAGCTGAGGGACATTAAAGTTTACTGTCGGCTTGAATAGTTTGTAGGTTTACTCCCCGATTAAGCAGAAAGAAGGGAAAAAGAAGTCGCATTAACATGGCGTTTGCTGTACGTGCGTTGGTCTTTATTTGTTTCTTCGTGAGATTTTTATTGTTATTGTTACTGTTATTGTTTTTGTGGTGGTTCTTATAAACACGACTGCTTAGAATGTAAAACAAAAAGGAAATTTTATAATTATATTATTATTATTATTATTATTTTTTTTTGTTTTTTTTTTTTTTTTTTTTGCTCTATCACAGTCCTCCAATTCGACTGGGTGGTATTTATAGTGTGGGGTTCCGGGTTGCATCCTGCCTCCTTAGGAGTCCATCACTTTTCTTACTATGTGTGCCGTTTCTAGGATCACACTCCTCTTGCATGAGGCCCACGGAGCTACTTCAGTCTCTAGTTTCCAGATTCCTTTTCAGGGATCTTGGGATCGTGCCTAGTGCCCCTATGATTATGGGGGGTACGATTTCCACTGGCATATCCCATATCCTTCTTATTTCCTATTTTCAGATCTTGATACTTATCCATTTTCTCCCTCTCTTTCTCTTCAACTCTGGTGTCCCATGGTATTGCGACATCAATGAGTGATACTTTCTTCTTGACTTTGTCAATCAACGTCATGTCTGGTCTGTTTTGCACGTATCACCCTATCCGTTCTGATAACCATAGTCCCAGAGGATCTTTGCCTGATCGTTTTCTATCACTCCTTCAGGTTGGTGCTCGACCACTTATTACTGCAAGGTAGCTGATGTTTCTTGCACAGGCTCCAGTGGAGGGCTTTTGCCAACTGAATCATGCCTCTTTTTGTACTGGTTCTGTGCAAGTGCCGGGCATTCACTTGCTATGTGGTTTATGGTTTCATTTTTCGTATTGCACTTCCTACATATGGGAGAGATGTTATTTCCGTCTATCATACTTTGAACATATCTGGTTCTTAGGGCCTGATCTTGTGCCGCTGTTATCATTCCTTCAGTTTCCTTCTTTAGCTCTCCCCTCTGTAGCCATTGCCAATTGTCATCGCTGGCTAGTTCTTTAGTCTGTCTCATGTATTGTCCGTGCATTGGTTTGTTGTGCCAGTCCTCTGTTCTTTCTGTCTTTCTTCCTGTCTCTGTATATTTCTGGGTCTTCGTCTACTTTTATTAGTCCTTCTTCCCATGCACTCTTTAGCCACTCGTCTTCACTGGTTTCAGATATTGCCCCAGTGCTCTGTTTTCGATGTTGACACAGTCCTCTATACTTAGTAGTCCTCTCCCTCCTTCCTTTCGTGTTATGTATAGTCTGTCCGTATTTGCTCTTGGGTGTAATGCTTTGTGTATTGTCATTTGTTTCCTGGTTTTCTGATCTATGCTGCGGAGTTCTGCCTTCGTCCATTCGACTATTCCTGCGCTGTATCTGATTACTGGCACTGCCCATGTGTTATGCTTTTTTATCATATTTCGGCGTTGAGTTTTGACTTGAGTATCGCCTTGAGTCTCTGCATATATTCTTTGCCTGATCGTGTCCTTCATCTCTTGGTGTTTTATATCTCCTCCTTCCATTATTCCCAGGTATTTGTATCCTGTCTCATCTATGTGTTTGATGTTGCTCCCATCTGGTAGCTTTATCCCTTCAGTTCTCGTTACTTTGCCTTTTTGTATGTTGACTAAGGCGCATTTTTCTATTCCAAACTCCATCCTGATGTCCCCAGATACAATCCTTACAGTCTGGATTAGGGTATCTATTTCCTTGATGCTCTTACCATACAGCTTGATGTCGTCCATGAACATCAGATGGTTGATTTTGTTGCCTCTTTTCTTGAGTTGGTACCCGGCATCCATCTTCTGTAGTACTTTTGTCATGGGAATCATGGCTACTACGAAGAGTAGTGGGGACAGTGAGTCGCCCTGGAAGATCCCTCTCCTGATATTAAACCTCTGCTAGTCTTTTTCCAGAGCTTGTAAGTATTGTATTCCAGTTGCGCATTGTATTTTTGAGGAAGCTGATGGTATTTTCCTCTGCCCCATATATTTTCAGGCATTCTATTAGCCATGTGTGTGGTATCATGTCGAAGGCTTTCTTATAGTCTATCCATGCCATGCTTAAATTGGTTTTCCTTCTCCTACTGTTCTTCATTACCATTTTGTCTATCAGGAGCTGGTCTTTTGTGCCCCTACACTTCCTTCTGCAGCCTTTCTGTTGGTGTTATTATTATTATTATTATTATTATTATTATTATTGGTGTTATTATTATTATTATTATTATTATTATTATTATTATTATTATTATTAATTATTTTATCACAAGTTTCAAATCATTATTCATACTTGAGTCTTTAAACATTAACTACGGGTTCCCTTATTAAACACTCAAACTGCCTCTATTCCAATGTTTCTGTCATAGCTCTAATTACTATTTGCACCTCTGATCCCCCTTTTTTTTTTCTGTTCGTCCGGTCATGCCGCTTGCGTTGTAAGGTTAAGCATCTTCTTAATTTGTTTTTTCCATTCTTGAAAAAGAAAATTTTCTAACGAATCCAAATATAATTTTTTTTTCTTAAGTAATTTAATACGGTGTTTTGTTATTTTGCTCAGTTTAATGTGGTCTTGTGTAACTATATGTGTCGTAATTTTGTGTCTTGTGTGTATGTATTTAAGTTTGCTTTAGTGGGTATAATTTTCAACTGCCTTTGTAGATTTTTAATGATTAATATTTTAACATAATTCAGTTTTAGCCGTTCAGTACTTTTGTTGATTTACTCAATTTTTCATAGAATTCCCTGATAATGTGATTATAAATCACGAAAAGTAGAAAGCAATAAAAGAAGTGTGAGACCCCAGAGTATTCCTGCCCTTAACTGCAAAATGTGTATGTATATATATGTATGTATGTATAACTTAATCACGAAAGGACCTTTGAGTCGAAAAATCTTAAAGCACTCCAGTGTTTCACTTTCCTTCCTGGCTTCCACCTTTATATATATATATATATATATATATATATATATATATAATATATATATATATATATATATATATATATATATATAGATAGATAGATAGATAGATAGATAGATATCATATATCTAGTATAATATATCTATGTTGATACATAGCTAGATATATATTATAGTATTTATCTAGATATATGGTTTTGTATATCTAATATATATATAAATATATATATATATATGTGTGTGTGTGTGTGTGTGTGTGTGGATATCTAAATATGATATATATATATTATATATGCATATCATACATACTATATATATATATATATATATATATATATATATATAGATATCTAAATATATATATATATAATATATCTAAATATTATCTATATATGATATAGCCCATATATATTTTTATTTATCTGTATATATATATATACATATATACATATACATATACATATACATATACATATACATATACATATACATATACATATACATATATACTGGAAAATTGGGGCATCTAGAATGCTGAAGATTCACCAGGAATAAAACAGCAAACAGCCAGCGTAACACTCTTTATCTTAATTTGGCCAAATTTTAGAGAACACGTCTCACCATCAGGGCTGTAAAAATACACAGAATGAAAATTTAGACAGTTGGAAATCTTATAAAATCCTAAAACTTTTAACTTCTAAAAACAAAATTTTTTTTCAGATTAAACTAAAAAATACTAACAATTTATTACGAACTTAGTAACATTAAAAAAGAAAAACATTAAAAAAATATCAGAATATCTCGTACCTAACTCAAACAAGCTCCTTGTCAGTTAAAAATTCCAAGATGGAGAGAGTGGCCATTGGGTGCTTGGGACATATTAATAGTAAAATCTTCATTTGAAAATGTTGTCTTACATTTTTAGTGATCTCTCTTATTAGAAACTTCTTTTGTTTTCACCTGTCCTGTTTGGTGACTGAGAATAAACTCTCACTTTGAGCAGTCTCTTGCTGACTCCGATATAATATATTTCCCAACTTTACATTATGGGCAAGTAGAACAATAAACCAGCTTATCCTTATGGTAGAATAATGACGCGATGGTCTTGGGATTTTTTGGACATAATCTGGTATCCAGAGCTGGAGATGTAATACCAGTTGACTTTTGTAACTTTTGTAACATTTGTCGTAATTTATTTGAATGTACAAAAGGAATGGAGGGGCATACATTAAAAATTTTGGCCATTAGGTATGGAAAAATGGGGTTGAAACCTATTATTCAAAAAGCTGTTTACATACTTGCTGAATAGAAAGGAAGGATGTGAATATTTTTTAAAAACTGAAATAAAATCTTCCTTTCATCGTGAAAGTTGTGTCAGGTAGAGGAAAACATATATATTGGT
>NC_061097.1:16531096-16536096 GCF_015104395.2 Macrobrachium nipponense | reverse complement strand
ATTATATATATATATATCTTACGTAAGACAAGAAGTCTCGTATCATATTCGGTAAGCGTTAAGCCAAAGCGGAAGGCAAACTAAGTCTGGTAACACATTCTCCTCCCTCTCTCTCTTTCTCTCAGACCCTGACAATATCCTCTCTCTCTCTCTCTCTCTCTCTCTCTCTCTCTCTCTCTCTCTCTCTCGATAACCTCCCTCCATTTCATTAGGTCAAAAATATATGTTTATTCAAAGTAAAGTACTAATTGAATAACTCAGATTCTTACAGGATAATTAAAATGGAATGATAACTCAAAGTTCTAGTAACTTAGATAACCCCCCGTGAAATAATATTCTATAAAGTAATAGTCAAAGACCAATTATCTCTTCTCCAAAATATAATTCCCTCCCCACAGGACACAGTCCCCCTCACTACATCCGCCTGTTTAAAAGAACAGGAGAACACACTAATGAGCATACACAATTGTAAAGACAAAGTCAAAAGATTAAATGAAATAGAACATCTTTACAAAATATCAAAAATATAGACAAGCCATATCTTTGGCCAAAGCACAATAACTCTTACCCATTCCAGCCTGGAATCTCATTCACAGAAATAAATATATAACGTTCGCAGAGCTATCCGCTCTTTCTCTCCAAGGCAACCGTCTCCATCCTTCTGGCTAATTACCTGCCGTTATGAATGAAGGAGGCACACACGTACAAACAAACTCACGCCCTTCGTCCACACCCTGAAAACACTCTCAACTGGTTTCAAAGTCATCTCTCGAACTCACATACCTACAGGACGACCGTTGACCTGCTTAGTAAGGATCTTAATGTCACACCATCCCAAAAAAGAGTTATCAGCATTCTTTAGCTGTCGCTCAGACCACTCTGTATCTAAGGAAGTTTAAAATGATGAGTCTGTACATTTCCCCTTTTTACAGATTAGCTCGGCCACCATCCTGGCTAGCCCCAGCCTAGCCATAGCTCACATAATACAGCTCAATATATAAAAAAAAAACACATTGGCCAGCTCATCAAACACAAAATATAACAACAACTGCACGTCTCTGGCAGCACCACGTAATGTCTGGCACACCTCATCTCCAAAAACCCCATACTAGGGCTATAATAACAATTGGGTGTAGAAACTTTTTCTCCATCTTGAATCTCCCTCTTTGTATGCAACTACAACAGCACAGACTTGTAGAAACACGCTGTAGGAAGGCGAAACGTCTCCCTGCGGAAAACATCTAATGGCTCCCGTACACTTGGAGTTTGCCATTCCTTCTCTGTCTCTTACCCTGGATGGTCGGTGTTTCTAGTTCTCTCTCTTGGTTCTTTTGCTTTGTTCTAAAATCTTCAACTTTTAACTTTTACAGTATTTTAATGATGTAATATTTTTAGCATTTATTGTGAATTCCTTATATAATGTAATTGTTTTTATTTCCACAGACTGATGATGCGCCGTGTTTTTTGTGTGCGAAACGTTTCTTAAATAAATTATGATATTCGACTAAGATGTATCACGAAACCCTCTGAAATACTGTGATATTGCTGACTGGAGATTCTATATATATACATATATTATATATATACATCATTTATATATATATATATATAATCTATATATATATATATATATATATATAGGTATAGATATATATATCTATATACATATATATATATCTATATATAGTATATATATATATATATATATATATAGATATATCTATATATATCTATATATATATATATATATATCTATATATATAGATATATATATATATATATATATAGATATATATAGATATTCTATATATATATATATATATATATATATATATATATTATAGATCTATATATCTTATATATATATATATATATATCTATTTATAGATATATCTATATATAGATATATTATACTATATATATATATATATACTATATATATATCTTTTATATATATATATATATATATATATCTATATATAGATTATCATATATATATATATATATATATCTATATCTATATATCTATATATAGACTATTTATATATATATATATATATATAGATATATCTATATATATATATAGATATTGTAAAGGAATATTGATTTATTGAATGTAAAATTGCAGAAAAGGTTCAAAATTGATATTTGCATAGAAAAAAAGTGTGTACACTAGACACGATGGCAGTAGCGCTTGGCGTAGGCGGTAGTCGCCAAGGTAATGTAACCGAAACAATGATATTTGGTCCATGGATGTCTAGCGTGAGTCGGGTATATAAAGGCCCAAAACGACGATTTTCGTTGGAGCTGAAACAAACAAGTGATTATAATAGTGTATCAAGTTTTGAGAAATATGGTAATGTATTTTTTTGTTTATCCATTTGGACGTTTTCGTTGTGTGATGTAACGTTGGTTGCCACTAACTTTTTGATGTTACAGTGAATTATATGTTGTTGATGTAAAGCTTTGTGACTTGGGTATTATACTGTAAAATGCAGTGATTAGTGATGAGTAGTCTTGAATGAAGTGTTGTATGGCGAGTTCTTTGCTTTTGTGCAATGCGTCCGTAATTTGTTTAATGTTCTGTTTGTGACTTTAATTTCCTTACTGATTGTTATTAAAGTACATTTTTAAGTTATAGTGGGTTGTCCCACTGTTTCCTGATATATTCTCCTCGTAAATCCTTACCGTAGAGAGAGTTTTTTTTTATGTTACATGGGGGGCCTGTCGAACGAAACCCGAACGTATCCCTACTCAGTTTTTGCTCATTCTATCGAACGAAACTCGAACGTATCCATACTCAGTGTTTACTCATTCTATCGAACGAAACCCGAACGTATCCTTATTAATTGTTGCTTTATTCATGTCGAGCGTATTCGACCATAACTTGATGTATCCCTACTGTTAATTGCTTTTCAGTACTTCCATGTACTTTAGAGAGGGGGGAGAGTTGTGATAGTGTTAGTGCTATAATATTTGTCTTGCTGTGTTATTTTGAGCAGGTTATTAAAGATGTTTGGATTTGAAAGATTTCATACTTAGTCCTAGTGGTGAAAAGTTAGAAGGTATAACTAAAATAGACTGGATTGTTCTAGCTAGGTACTATAATGTAAGAAGTATCAGAATCTGCAAGGAAGCAAGAAATCTCAAATAAAATAAGTGAGGCGGCTAATGACTTTAGGCATTTTGTCTGATAAGAAGGGTTGTTACTAATGAGTTGGGAAGGGCAAGAAACTGATAGCCAGCAAAGCGCTAGTGAGAATAATACAGAAGGTAGTGCAAGTGAAGAGGAAGGTGCCAAAGCCGTACGTGAAAAAACAAAGTCACGCAAGGTTTAAACCAAAAAAGTCCAAATTTGTTTATGAAGGGATGAGTGTTGAGCAGATGCAGATTCATTTGCAATAGTTAGATTAGAGAATGAGAAAGTTTTTGTTGAACTAAAGAAGTTAGAAAAATGAGAGAGCTGAAAAGGTTAGGAAGGTAGAAGCTGAAGTTGAGCAAAAAAAGATTGAAGTTGAGCAAAAGAGGATAGAGCTAGAGATGAAAGAAACTTTGAAGTAGAAGAAAAGTCCAGAGAAATACCAAAATCTTTTTAGAATAGACAATGCAGTAAAAAGTGTACCATTTTTGTTGAAAATGAAATGGATGCATTTTTTTTACAATTTGAGAAGTGGCAGAACAGCGTGAATGGCCGAGAACGTCATGGAGCACGTTGTTCAAACCTCCTTCGAGAAAGGCTAGGGAAGTATTTGCTGCCTTATCTTTAGATGATTCTAAGGATTATGAGAGAGTTAAATCCGAAGTTTTGAAAGCTTATGAATGGGTGCCAGAGAGGTATAGAGAGAAGTTCAGAAGCTGGATAAAAAGAGACAGTCGTACTCATATGGGAGTATGCACGGAACAACGCCTGTGGTATGATAGGTGGATGAATGCCCGAGAAGTTTAATGGTGATTTCGGTAAACTTCAGGAACTTATCTTGCTTGAGCAGTTCAAGGATGGTAATAATCCACTTATTAAAACATATTTGGATGAACGTGGATGTAGATAATGTGGATGAAGCCACTAGATTGTCTGATAATTATGCATTGACCCATAAGCTATATAATACTGACGTCACTCCTAAAATTGGGAAGGAGCAGAGTTTGGGAAGAGCAGCAAAATTACAAGGCACAAGGTAAGACTATCGAGTTCACAGGTATCATCTCGTGGAGTCTATAATAAATCCTTTAATAGAGGTGGTAGAGGGGCAAGTCGATATAATTCTGGTCCTAGTGTTAGTGCTGGAAAAGCAGGATACAGTGTAAATGATCAGTTTACACCTAGTTACCAAAATATAGGCGAAAATTTTAGAGATTTTGTATGTTTCAGTTGTGGCAAACCAGGACACATCAGTAGGAGTGTCCACATCGCACAATAAACCGTCCAATTCAAGTGGTAAATAAAGTTAAAGATAAACTGTACATTTTAAGGATGATCATAAACCTGAAAATACATTGCATTGTTGAATCAACCACAAGCATGTGGTGACAGAGGTCCTTGTTTGTTTGCTTCTCCCCTTAGCCAGGTAAGAGGTATTGTAACGATAGCATCGACAGTAAATAATATATGTGATGTTGAGAGAATATAGGTTACAAAATAGGTAACATAATGTTCAAAATGTTAGTAAGTTGGTTGTATTGAGGATATTGTAAAAGGAAATGGAGTGAGACTACCTGAAGAGAAGTCCACATCCAAAGGTACTGAATTGTATGACCCTTTTATGGGAGATGGTTGGTTACACTCCCTTTTGTTGAAAAAAGGAAAGTAAGGTGGTTAAGAGATACCGGAGCGGTACAGTTTGTAATGTAAAAAAATATGTATGACCAGTGGAAGGATACTGGAGAGTATGTACTTTCTGCGTGGGTTTGGACCTGAGTTTTCAGCTCCAATTAGTAGAAGTAAGGTTAGAAACTCCGTTAATTTCGGGATATGTTAAAATTGCTTTGGTGAGAGAAATCCC
>NC_061097.1:16520532-16530596 GCF_015104395.2 Macrobrachium nipponense | reverse complement strand
ATTGTATATGCTTTACAGTATTGTGTTTTCTCATTGTTTCTGATCACCCTTGCCTATAGTAAAGGGTCGTGAAGACCAAAAGATCTCAGCAGTTCTCGTGACTGACATCATATATAAATAATACATATCATATATATATATATATATATATATATATATATATATATATATATATATATATATATATATATATATATATATATCATCTCTATCTATCTATATAGATATATATATATATATATATATATATATATATATATATCTATCTATATATATATATATTATATATATATATATATATATATATATAAGAATGGCATTGTCGCTTCTAGAAAGTCGGATCTTTAATAAAAAGAGTATGGCCAGCAGAAACTTCAGCATTTTTTCGTTAAAACTTTATTTTCTTCGAACGCCTACGTTTCGGGATATACAAATCCCATCTTCAGGGCTAAAAACAAGGAAAAAATTAAAATTCTATACATTACAAATCAGACTAAAATGGGGGCACAGGTAATAAATTATGATATTTAAAAAACATATATATATAGATTAATTCAACAATATATCAGTGACAAATTTCGAAATTTGATATAAAAGTATTGACGGTAACTAATTGAATAAGAGATCGACAGTAAAAAGCAAAGCTACGAAGTACAATGACACTTCAAAATAAATAAACAAGCAAACACTTAAAAACACAAACCACACGTGAACAACTAGAAAATTACGTTATTACTAAAAACAGGAGAAAAACATTGAATCGTAACAGGCAAAAAATTTCTGTTTATGATTACAAAAGGGAAAGAAAAATTTAAGACAAAAAAAAAAAAAAAAAAAATATATATATATATATATATATATATATATTTCTATATATATATATATATATATATATATATATATATATATATATAAAGGCGGACACAAAGCAAAAAATAGCGAAACGAGAACTCACCGGTACAGAAGTATAGATAAGACTGATTATTATTTATTTTTTTTGACTAAAGGGGAGAGACAAATACAAAGGCGAGAAGGTAGAAAGGGCGAATTGGTCTATTAAGTAATGTTTCAGTTGACAGCAGTTGAATGGTTGTTGAGGGTTGGTGACAATTGTTTAATGAAGAGGGACTCGAGAATGGTAATGACCGGTTATCTATTGCTTGGGATAAGATTTTAAAAATCATTGTACTGAATGTTATGTTTACATTTTATTGCATGGTTGCGTATTGCAGAAAATTCTTTCTTAGATAAAGTTATTCCTGTTCGGTGACTGACACCCGATGGCAGTCGATGCGAACCTTCAACAGCCGACTCGAATTACCGACATAGGTTCCCAAATTACCATTTGGGACAAGTAAACAAATATACCGTTGAAGATCGCATCAACTGCGGTAGGTGTCCTTGAACTTGAAAAGACTTCTGATTTTTAAGGGGTTTTTGAAGATAAAATTAAATTTAACATATGGGTACATATTGCTGAGTACGACGAGCTCTCGCTTTACAAGTTTATATGTTGAACAAAAAGGCACGGATATATACAGTTTCTTTTTTAGGTACATTAAAAGTGGGTGCTTTCGGTTTAACAATGTCATTTAAAAACTCTCTCAAGATTTTCTCAAATAGGTGGGATGGATAGCAATTTCTGTTAAAATAGTTTTGCAAGAAAACTACTTCCTCATGAATTTGACCCAGTTGCATGACACATTATAAGCTCTACACAATAATGTCTTGCATGCATTAAGTTTAAAAACCAACGGACAAAAGCTAAAGAAATTTGTCCTATCCAGTAAAAGGTCTTCTTTCTAAAAACACCAGTTAGAAATTTATCATACATCGTGAAATTGTTATCTCTAAAAATGGCAGTTCGTATTCGATTCTATGTCCATAGTAAAATTAATGTTCGGATGAAATGAGTTAATAAATTAGGAACAAATGTTTTCATGATCTTTATCTTTAAAAAGTACAAACGTATCGTCTACGTATCTTTTATAAAAAATGGGTTTAAAAGATGAAGGACATGGTCAAGAAATAGTTTTTCCAAGTGACACATAAAAATATTGGCAAATGTGGGACCTAAAGGAGAGCCCAGCCCTTGCCATGCCATCAGTTTGTTTGTAAATTTTCCCGTTAAATGAAATAGTTATCCATCACAGCCAGTTTCCAAAAGTTTCCTAAAAGAGTCAGTATCAAAAACCTTAAAAACACTATCTTCAGTAGGGAATAAAGCACTAATTATTATATCTATGGTTTCGTTGAGAGGTACATTGGTGAACAGTGAGGGGGGGATACATCGTAACTAACCATAAAATGACCAGGGTGTTGCTGTAAAATCTCGGGAATAAATTGGGAGGAATCAGTAATGTATTCATTGCTTGTTAAACCGTTGAGTAGGGGGACTAGAAATTTGGCTAAGGCAAAATTTGGTGTTAGTAGGCAGCTAATATTGGACGTAAAGGAACATTTTTCTTTATGGATTTTAGGTAACCCATACAAGGAACTGAAAGAAGAAGAGCCAGTACATAAAGAGACCGATATGTCTGATCATTCAAAACATTATTGTCAAAAAGTTGTTTAAGGCTGCGATTAATCTTGTCCTCGGTCTTGAATATTAGACTAAATTCTGGAGGTCCAACCTCCCTAAATTTTGTAGTGTCGGAAAGGACATTGTTCATCTTGTTGATATATGCATCCCTATCCAGTAGGACAATGCCTTTACCCTTATCGGGGGACATACAATAATGTCTTCTCTCTGGGACAAAAAGCGACTTGATGAATTTTGAAAGTCATTACTTTTAAAAAATGGAAACCATGAAGGAGCCCTATATGATTTATAAGATTTATGAGCAACACCCTGAATGACTGACGAGCCTTCTCTAAGTTGGTGTGGGAAGGTAGTTGGCGAATGGTATCGAAAAAATATTTCAAAGGGGCAAAAAAGAATTTTGAAAAAATGTTTGGTCTAAAATTGGGAAGGCAAAAGTCCAAGCCAAAGGAAAGAAGGAACTCTTCCTTTTCTGAGAGGAGTAACTAGAGAAATTGAAAAAAACATCCTTTGGTGCATAAAATTTCGGTTGCTTAAGTCCCCAATTTTAGAAGCTTACGCTTATGAACAGATTCAGTGTCAGTTATAAAAGTACTTACATTTTTGTTTAATAAAACTTTTCATTAATAACCTATCAAGTAAGGTCAGAGAATTGAAAAAACTTGTTAGACAACAGGGATACAGTGGACTGTAGTCTTCTAATAGCTCCGGTCTTAAAAGCAATCTCCATATTCAAAAGAGTTTCGGTGGAAGGTTCTATAAAAGTCAGTGTATATAAAGAGGATCTGTAGAGCTTGAATTTGACAAAATTTGGTTTGGTGATATTACTCATGATTTCCTACTTTACTGTAAGATGAGTAATATCACACCAAATTTTGTCAAATTCAAGCTCTACAGATCCTCTTTATATAACACTGACTTTTATAGAACTTCCACCGAAACGCTTTTGAATATGGAGATTGCTTTTTAAGAAACCGGAGCTATTAGAAGACTACAGTCCACTGTATCCCTGTTTGTCTAACAATTTTTTCAATTCTCTGACCTTACTTGATAGGTTATTAATGAAAAGTTTATTAAACAAAAATGTAAGTACTTTTATAAACTGACACTGAATCTGTTCATAAGCGTAAGCTTCTAAAATTGGGACTTAAGCAACCGAAATTTTATAGCACCAAAGGATGTTGTTTTCAATTTCTCTAGTTACTCCCTCTCAGAAAAGGAAGAGTTCCTTCTTTCCTTTGGCTTGGACTTTTGCCTTCCCAATTTTAGACCAAATTTTTCAAAATTCTTTTTGCCCTTTGAAATATTTTTTCGATACCATTCGCCAACTACCTTCCCACACCAACTTAGAGAAGGCTCGTCAGTTCATTCAGGGTGTTGCTCATAAATCTTATAAATCATATAGGGCTCCTTCATGGTTTCCATTTTTAAAAGTAATGACTTTCAAATTCTCAAGTCGCTGTCCCAGAGAGAAGACATTATTGTATGTCCCCCCGATAAGGGTAAAGGCATTGTCCTACTGGATAGGGTATGCATATATCCAACAAGATGAACAATGTCCTTTCCGACACTACAAAATTTAGGGTAGGTTGGACCTCCAGAATTTAGTCTAATATTCAAGACCGAGGACAAGATTAATCGCAGCCTTAAACAACTTTTTGACAATAATGTTTTGAATGATCAGACATATCGGTCTCTTTATAGTACTGGCTCTTCTTTCAGTTCCTTGTATGGGTTACCTAAAATCCATAAAGAAAATGTTCCTTACGTCCAATATTAGCTGCCTATAACTCACCAAATTTTGCCTTAGCCAAATTTCTAGTCCCCTACTCAACGGTTTAACAAGCAAATGAACATAACATTACTGAATTCCTCCCAATTTATTCCCGAGATTTTACAGCAAAAAAAAACCACCCTGGTCATTTTATGGTTAGTTACGATGTATCCTCACTGTTCACCAATGTACCTCTCAACGAAACCATAGATATAATAATTAGTGCTTTATTCCCTACTGAAGATAGTGTTTTTGAAGGTTTTGATACTGACTCTTTTAGGAAACTTTTGGAACTGGCTGTGATGGATAACTATTTCATTTTTTAACGGGAAAATTTACAACAAACTGATGGCATGGCAATGGGCTCTCCGGTAGGCCCACATTTGCCAATAATTTTTATGTGTCACTTGGAAAAACTATTTCTTGACCAGTGTCCTTCATCTTTTAAACCCATTTTTTATAAAAGATACGTAGACGATACGTTTGTACTTTTTAAAGATAAAGATCATGCCACATTTGTTCCTTAATTTCATTAACTCATTTCATCCGAAACATTAATTTTACTATGGACATAGAATCGAATAACGAACTGCCATTTTTAGATATAACAATTTCACGATGTAATGATAAATTTCTAACTGGTGTTTTTTTAGAAAGAAGACTTTTACTGGATTAGGAACAAATTTCTTTAGCTTTTGTCCGTTGGTTTTTAAACTTAATGCATGCAAGACATTATTGTGTAGAGCTTATAATGTGTCATGCAACTGGGTCCAAATTCCATGAGGAAGTAGTTTTCTTGCAAAACTATTTTAACAGAAATTGCTATCCATCCCACCTATTTGAGAAAATCTTGAGAGAGTTTTTAAATGACATTGTTAAACCGAAAGCACCCACTTTTAATGTACCTAAAAAAGAACTGTATATATCCTTGCCTTTTTGTTAACAATATAAACTTGTAAAGCGAGAGCTCACCGTCGTACTCAGCAATATGTACCCATATGTTAAATTTAATTTTATCTTCAAAAACCCCTTAAAAATCAGAAGTCTTTTCAAGTTCAAGGACACCCTACCGCAGTTGATGCGATCTTCAACGGTATATTTGTTTACTTGTCCAAATGTAATTTGGGAACCTATGTCGGTAATTCGAGTCGGCTGTTGAAGGTTCGCATCGACTGCCATCGGGGTGTCAGTCACCGAACAGGAATAATTTATCTAAGAAAGAATTTTCTGCAATACGCAACCATGCAATAAAATGTTAAAACATAACATTCAGTACAATGATTTTAAAATCTTATCCCAAGCAATAGATAACCGGTCATTACCCATTCTCGAGTCCCTCTTCATTAAACAATTGTCACCAACCCTCAACAACCATTCAACTGCTGTACAACTGAACATTACTTAATAGACCATTCGCCCTCACCTTCTCGCCTTTGTATTTGTCTCTCCCCTTTAGTCAAAAATAAATAATAATTCAGTCTTATCTATACTTCTGTACCGGTGAGTTCTCGTTTCGCTATTTTTTTGCTTTGTGTCCGCCTTTATATATATATATATATATATATATATATATATATAAATATATATATATATATATATATATATATATATAGATATATTTTTTTTTTGTCTTTAATTTTTCTCCTTTTGTAATCATAAACAGAAATTTTTTGCCTGTTACGATTCAATGTTTTTCTCCTGTTTTTAGTGAATAACGTAATTTTCTTAGTTGTTCACGTGTGGTTTGTGTTTTTTTTTTAAGTGTTTTGGTTTTGCTTGTTTATTTATTTTGAAGTGTCATTGTACTTAGTAGCTTTGCTTTTTTACTGTCGATCTCTTATTCAATTAGTTACCGTCATACTTTTATATAAAATTCGAATTTTTAACTGATATTGTTAATTAATCTATATATATATATTTTTTTAAATAGCAATTAATTTATTACTGTGCCCCATTTTAGTCTGATTTAAGTATGAAAATTTTTTTAATTTTTTCCTTGTTTTTGTTTTTAGCCTGAAGATGGGATTTGTATCCCGAAACGTAGGCGTTCGAAGAAAATAAAGTTTAACGAAAAAATGCTGAAGTTTCTGCTGGCCATACTCTTTTTATTATATATATATATATATATATATATATATATATATATATATATATATATATATATATAATATATATATATAGTATATATATATATGTAACGACCACCTGCGACCATTACAATAACTCAAATTGGTATTACCCAAAACAGGATCTTTCATACTTTTAATGATCTGGCCACAGTGGTATTTTTTTTTAGAATACTCCAAAGAGCTAGATCACAATATGGATTTCTCAGAGGGATGAAAAATACTAGAATAATAAGCAAATGAATTCAATATAAACAAGACCCCTGCTAATTAGACAGTCCTCGAAAAGCTGAAAATTTAGGGGTTAGAAACACATTGAAGAATACTCGGATACTGCCATCATTCGCCCAGCTGACTTTCACGCATGAATAAAAGGGAAAGAAATGGGGAAAGGTAGGAATTACCTATACCACTAATACAGTAAAACTTGTCTATCACTCTATAGTAAGCAAATAAAATGACGGAAGGGAGGCCTTCATCCTATTCCTATGATTCTATACATATCTAAAGAAAAACAAAAAAAACATTTACACCTATAATTGATGCTACATATATATAAACCGATGCTGGCAGGTAGCGCTAAAGTTTTGCAGCAATAAGGCTGTCCAAAGGGCACGAAGAAGCACTACATTAAATGGTATGAAGGAAAACTGACGCATGAGCAGAGTTCCAAAGAAGAGAGATTAATAATTCATATCCCCTTGCCAAGTGTTTAATACAGAGCTAACCTTGTAACGACTCTGAAGGACAAGCACGGCAGCAGTGTCGAGGGCAGAGTCCCAGCATAACACCCGCAAGTAGAGCAGGTAGAAGCCAGTCGAGGAATTTCCAGGAGGCGAAGGAGCGTAAACCAACGTACAAGGACTAAGAAGAGGTAATCCCCCTGTAGGTGACACAGCAAAGCACAAGGCGCCCCATAAAGCAATCCTCCAAGGCTGTTATTCATATATCTTCCAAAGATACTGCTAAAGTATTGCCGTAGGTAAAAGCCGTCCTTTCAGTCTGAAAAAGCCGATCACACTCCCTTTTGCTTGCCAAAAACGGTTCTTTCATTTGGATCTATGGATTTGTAGTGACAAACGAATCGATAAAGTATGTAGAATTCGAGAATTTAAGAAAGCATTGTGGCTATTATAATTACATACGTGGGCCAGTAGATTACACACACACACACACATGCACCCATATATATATAGATATATATAATAGATATATATTCAAACACATGTGTATATGTACATAGTAAAAAAACATTGCTATTCCTTGTCTACACTGTTTCTCTTTTGGTTCCATATGTTCATTCTAACAGGTTTTTTGGCTTTTAAATGAATGTGCGATTATTTGGAATAATAATTTAGTAACACCATGTACTGAGGTGAATTTAAAAATAATAAACAAGAGTCGTTGAAGATCGTTGAAACCGGTCGTTAGCTCGTTTATGGTCCAGGTGGCGAAGAAAGAGGGCTACTTTTAGAAGTCTTAGATGCCCCCTTACTTTATTGAGAAAGCAATTTCGCGAGCATGGAAGTCATTCTATGGACTTAGAGATAATACCAAGGAAAAACTAAAAAGATATGTCCCCCTTCCCTTCAATTCAGAAGTGAAGAATATAAGTGGGCATATAAACTAAAGTCAGAAGGAAACTAAAATTGTGTTCAAATATGAAAAACACAATAAGAAACGCACCCTCGTAAGAAAAAAAAAAAACTATGATAAAAAATCCCATTAGCCCCGGATAGCGTTTACGAACTACCATGTATGGATGTAATAGTAAATATTTTGGCAAAAGTGGACGGGGACTACATATATGTTTGGGCGAACATAAGTGAGCTTATGAACTACAATCACAAAATAGCGCAAATATAGCACATGCATTCAGTAATGATCATACACCCAACTGGAATGAAGCTAAAATTATCTTTAAAAGTAACAATGTAAATGTTAGACGACTAGTCGAGGGAGCTGCTTCAAGTTTAGGAGAATCATTCAAAGGAAACAAGTCTTTTGTCAACGATGGCCCATTTGTTAATTTTCATATTACTAGTATGTTTTTAAAAGATTTTAACTGTAGGACAGGCTCTGTTTTTCCCTCTCCTGATGCTGCTTCCGCCTTGCCTCTCCCTGTCCAGGTAACTGCTGCCCCACGGGAGTCTGGTTACGGTGCCCAATCTACGCCCTCGGAAGAAGGACTTCCTGCAACGTTGCAACAACCATTGCGAGAGATCCAACAGAATTGCAGCCAGAAGAATTGATAGGGGAGAGGAAATCACCTAGTTGGAGTAAACTGCCCTCTTTCTTCATCACCTGGTCCATAAACGAGCTAACGACCAGTGTCAACGATCTTCAACGACTTGCTTATTATTTTCAAATTCACCTCAGTACATGGTGTTACTAAATGTTCATTTGGACTGAAGATGAACCAAGGGAAGGGTTCGAAAGCATTTTGTAAAGTCTTAAAAATTATACATGGACTCGCAACACTTTTTAATAATAATATTCAAAATAACTGCAAGCCTATCACCTTCCTACCAATAATGGGTAAGTTAATAACAGGTATCATCAGTGAAAGGCTATACAACCACTTAAGAGGATACAAACACTATCCCTATCAACAGAAAGGCTGCAGAAGGAAGTGTAGGGGCACAAAAGACCAGCTCCTAATAGACAAAATGGTAATGAAGAACAGTTAAGAGAAGGAATACCAACCTAAGCATGGCAAGGATTGACTACAAGAAAGTCTTCGACATGATACCACTGACGTGGCTGATAGGATGCCTGAAAATATATGGGGTAGAAGAAACACCATCAGCTTCCTATAAAATACAATGTGCAACTGGAATACAACACTTACAAGCTCCAGAATTCGACAAGCGGAGGTTAACGTCAGTTGAGGGATCTTCCAGGGCAACTCACTGTCCTCATTACTCTTCATAGTAGCCATGTTTGCCGTGACAAAAAGTACTACAGAAGATGGAACGCTGGGTTATTCAACTCAAGAAAGGAGGACACAGAATTAACCATCTGATGTTCATGGACGACATCAATCTGTATGGTAAGAGTGTCAAGGAAATAGATATCTTAATCCAGACTGTAAGGATTGTATCTAGGGACATCAGGATGGAGTTTGGAATAGAAAAATGTGCCTTGAAGCATACAAAAAGGGAAAGTGACAAGGGCTGAAGGGATAAAGCTACCAGATGGGACAGCATCAAACACATAGATGAGACAGGATACAAATACCTGAGAATAATAGAAGGAGAGGATATAAAACACCAAGAGATGAAGGACACGATCAGGAAAGAATATATGCAGGAAACAATATATGCAGACTTTAAGGCGATACTCAAGTCAAAACTCAACGCCGGAAATATAATGAAAGGCATAAACACATAGGCCGTATCAGTAATTGGATACAGCATAGGAGTAATAGAGTGGACAAAGGCTGAACTGCAGCATAAACCAGAAAACTATGAAACACATGACAATACACAAAGCACTACACCCAACAGCAAATACGCCCAGACTATACATAAGACGAAAGGAAGGAGGGAGAGTACTACAAAGCAAAGAGGACCGTGTCAACATTTAGAACAGAGCACTAGGGCAATATTTGAAAACCAGT
>NC_061097.1:16503032-16515532 GCF_015104395.2 Macrobrachium nipponense | reverse complement strand
CACATATAAATATATATATATATATATATATATATATATATATATATATCTCCACATATATATATATATATACATATATATTTATAAAATATTATAAATTAAAATAATATATATAATATAATAATTATATATATATAATATAATATATTAAATATATATTATTAATTATTTTTTTTATAGATAATTAAAATTATATATTTAATTAAAAAAATTATCTAATTATAATTAATGTATATTTTTAATTAAAAAAAAAATTTTATATATGTTATAATTATAATAATAATAATAAATATATATAATTAATGATAAATATATATAATATTGTTAATATAAATTAAATATAATTAATTCATAAATATAAATACTATATATATATTATATAATATAATAATTTATATTTAATAAAAATAATAATTAAAGATAATAAATATTATATATTTAATATATCTCTATATATATAATTATAATATATATAATATTATATAAATATACTTCAAATCAACGTTAAAAATTCACAAAGTAAGACGTGGTATTGGAGCAACCTTCCACTAAAGTAAAAGAAACATTAGCGGAAGGAAACTAGAAAACAGATAAAGAAGAACATGCACCTCAAGACAAGAAAAGGGAAATGGCTGCTGCCTGAGTCATGCTAGAAGCTGCAAAGCATTATTACCCATTTTAGAGTTCTTGTTTGATCAAACAACTGGTTTCCCCATTAAACAAGCAGTCAACAAGCAGTCCCCTTTTCTTGTCTTGAGGTGTATTTTTTTTTTTTTTTTTTTTTCTTCCTCTGATGCTTCTTCTGCTCTTTGGAACAATACAAAGTCTTTGTGAATTTTAGTTTATCTTGATTTAAAAAAAAATTTATATTTTTAGGTGTTAAAAAAGATTGTATGAGTTTTTGCTAATTATTTATGGACATAGAGCGAAATGAAATAGCATCGAATACATGAGACAATGTGTTTGAAGAATCATGTTTGCGAATGTTCAAATTGATGACCATTATCGTCCAGACAACGCTGATAACGCGCACCAAGGGATTCGCAAACGTCGCGAAACATGTCATTAGGAATATCACGACATTGTCTTTCTGCTTCAAATTTGTCTCTGATGCGCGCAATGGTCCGACGCGTGGGTGGCGGTTTTGCAAATTGATTTGTGAACCGGCGTTGCACTTCAGTGGCGCTTTCGGTCTTTCCAATAGCATTTCAGGACAAACTTTCTTTCTTCGAAACTAAGTTGATTTCCTGCCATAGCTTCAGTAATTCAGGATATCTGCCAACACAAAAAAAGACTGAGTACATTTATAATGTCATCAATTTGAACATTTGTCTCATGTATTCGATGCTATTTCATTTCGCTCTATGTCCATAAATAAAGGTTTTCTCATAATTCTAAGAGTGAGTACATTTTTTTGAGACACCCTGTATACATATATATATACGTATATAATGTAGACGAAGGAACTTGTGCATTAGAATATCACAAAATCCCATAAGACGGTGAGTGAAATCTACAAAAGTACTTGTTCAAAGCCCAGTTTTCACTCACCTTCTTAGGTGAATTTTGTGATATGTATATATATGTATATACATATATACATTACACATATACGTATACACACGCACACACACACGTGTGTATATATATATATATATATATATATATATATATATATATATAATATATATAAATATATATATATATAGATATATAATATATATATATATATATATATATATATATATATATATATATATCTTATGAGACCAGAGTCTCGTATCACATTTGGTAAGTGTTAGCCATATCGGCAGGCAAACTAAGTCTGGTAACACATTCTCCTCCCCTCTCTCTCTCTCTCTCAGACCCTGACAATAGCCCCCCCAACCCCCCCCATCTCTCTCTCTCTCTCTCTCTCTCTCTCTCTCTCTCTCTCTCTCTCTCTCTCCTCCATTATCTAAGGGTCACCAAAGCAGAGTCGGAACTGCAAAAATATACATTTATTGGAAGCAAACGTATTAATTGAATAACTCAGATTCTTACAGGATAATTAATGGAATGATAACTCATAGTTCAAATCACACAGACAACCCCCCCCCCCATGAAATAATAGTCTATAAAAGTAATAGTCAAACACCAATTATCTCCTCTCCAAAATATAGTTTCCTCCACACAGGGCACTGTCCCCCTCACTAGATCCGTCCATCTCCAGCCCAGAATATCACACACAGAAATAAATAAACTTTCGCAGAGCTATCCCGGCATCTTGACTTTTCTCCTCGGCAACCGTCTCCATCGTTCTGGCTAATACATGCCATAAAAGAATGGACATAGCTCGTACACATACACATGAATTCACACCCTTCGTCAACGCCCCAGGTAACTGGTTGCAGCCAGTTTTCAAAGGCACATCAGCATTCCCTAAGCTCGTCACTCGGACTCTCTGTCTCCAGGGAAATTAAAAATGATGAGTCTGTACATTCTCCCTTTACAGATTAGTTCGACCACCATCGTGGCTAGCCCCAGCCTAGCCATAGGCCACATAAAACAGCTCAATATATAAAAAAACACATTGGCCGGCTCATTAGACATAAAATATAGTAATAACTGCACGTATCTGGCAGCATAAAGTAATGCCTATCCCGCTTCATCTCCAATAACAATTGGGTGTATAAACTTTTCTCCATCTTGAAACTCCCTCTTTGTCTGTGACTGCAACTGCACAGAATCGCGAGAAACACGCTGTAGGAAGGTAAAACATCTCCCAGTGGAAGACATCCAACGGCTTCTGTAGACCCAAAGCGCTGTAGAAACTCTGATAGACATGTAGAAACTCTCTTAGTGGGCACACAACAGCAACATCTCTGCAACGGCTGCTAGCATCGGGGAACGATGATTATGGTGTGTTTGAGTATGTCAGTCAAGTCATCGGTCAATCAAAGAACAATTAACCCCAGACATACTTCTGTCAAATAATGACCTCAAAAATTCCCAAAAATACTAACTGAACGTCTCCAATTAACTCCATTTAATATGACCGCTGAACTAATTTCTAACTTCAACTTGTGAAGGAACTCCATATGACCACTAAATCATAAGTCATTATCACAAACCCGCAAAAAAAAAAAAAAAAAATTTAGTTCTCCAACTTAATTTTCCAAATTCACACACTAACACACACTTCCAAAAACTCAGACTCACAGGACTCCACGGACTTCTGATATCACATTTCAAACTCGCAAATTCCCCTTCCCACAAATCTTCTCGAATTCTCAAGTAAAAAGAAGAAAAAAGTAATGAGTCCAAAGAAAAAAAAAAAAAAAAAATCACGTAACGAGCCCAGCCCCGAAATCATCACTGAAAATGTTTCTCTCAGTAAAACTCTCCAATGTCTAACAGCAAAAACCCTCACTGCTCATATAATTAATTTCAAAACGCCCATTTCATGCAATTCACAAAGCCCGATAAATAATATCTCCCGTCCTTTAAAAAGAAATGCTATTTAAAGCTCAAATCCCCAAGTACATCTCTCATAGTAAAAAAAGGAAAAAAAATAAAAATAAAAAAAAAGATAACATTAAGTGAACTTTCCCCATCACAAAACACATAACATATGCATGATATACATAACCAGGCGTTTTCCCCATAAATGCGATATGTATAGTTACGGAATCTTGCCATCGTAACTTTTCCATCTATCGGACACTGCCAGAAAGCAACCCCTTACACGTGCATTTTCATGAAATGCAATGGTCAAACATTTCCAGATATTGCAAAAAACTCTGAGCAATCACCACTAGAGGAAAAGTGTCATCACACCGGACTCATCACAGCATTTTCAGCAAAATCCTCCTGCGAACACACCAGGTGCTCGCACTGCAGAATAGGAATGTCTAGTCAGACTCGCAACTTCAGAAAAACCCATGATTCTCAAAAAAAGGTTCTCTACTGAAATCACGTAAGCACATTCCACAAAATTATCTCCAGGATATGACTAAGGTGCTCAAAAATTGTCTCAGACTCTCACATAATACAACTCAATTATACAAAAAATTATAAATTTTTATTTTTTATCCGGGATAAATAACTACGGTAAACTCACAATTCAGCAATTATATGCCTCCAAAAATAACTCACTGGTGAATATAAAAAAAATACAACATCTCCATAGGAACTCATAAGACTGCAACGCCTTAATGCCACTCGCCTCCAATTAGTCACGAAACCAAAAAGAACCACAGATCCCCTCTCTTGGCTCATATAAAACTCCAGAAAAAAAAATCATCTAACCACAAAAAAAACGTCACCCCCAAAGAAGTTAATGCCACCCCCATATATATATATATATATATATATATATATATATATATTTATATATATATATATATATATAGTATATATATATATATATATATATATATATATATATATATATATATCACCCTATTAATAACAACACCACTTCAGTGATAAAAATATTACCTCCATTTTATTAATAACCCCACAACACCATATTCCCTCTTTATTTCACCAAAAACCACCACTCCAGCAATAAAAAATATTCAAATCTGTTTCGGCAAATAAAAATAATTACCTTTATTTCACCAATAACTCCATGTGGAATAAAACAAGTCTCCAAAAAATATTATATCTCCAAGCAGGATAATCAAAAACGAAATGCCATCTCCAAAAAGAATGCACTCAGAGCATCTAGCTGACACACTCAAAATATTGCCCCATATCTCCTCAAAAAAGTGTCTCCATTTGCAACAAAAATGGCTGCAAAATAACTGAACTAAACATAGCTCTCACCACCATAGGCCTAAACTGTGGAATATTTCCAAAAAATAAAAAAAATATCAAATGGCCAAAATATTATATCTCCAAAATATATATTATATCTCCAATTCTCCAGGAAAATAAACGCAATTTTATAGTCAAAAACTATAAACTCTCTGTTTAGCATAACTGCTAAGGAAAGGGCAAAAACTCGGCAAATAACATTGCCTGAGAATTCTAAAAAAATCACCAGTGTGCCACGTAATTCATTACAACAAAACTCTTAATTCAAAGTGTCTAAGCAAAGACTTCTCCATATGCACTACAACATTGGCCAATAGAAACTTAGCCAAGTTTCCTATCTCTGGCTAAGTTGCCACAAATACAACAAAGGTATTGTGCAAGAAACCCACAATTAACACAAATATCCAGAAAAAAAATGTAGTGCCATTTCGTATGCATTCAAAAAAAATGGAAAAATTCTCCCATAAATCTCTCTGCAGCATCAAACAGCTGAAATCATAAACACATTGCCGCACAATGACTCCAAGCCAGAACCACGAACCGAGAAATTAAAAAATTCACACAGACTGGAGAAAAAAAAATAAATTCAAACTCGCCCATGATAAAAAAAAACTTGTGTCAGCGATGGCTAACATACAAAAAAGGAAAAAAGAAAAATCATCGGCACTGTTAACTATCCCCGTGACTCACGTAGATGTCAATCAATTTTCTGCTATACTCATAAAAAAGAAAAACATAAAAGTGTGTCATTAGTTCCTCCATATTCAGAAAAAAACATCACCCCCTTGATAGCATTACAAACACCCATGGTAGTATAAAAAAAATCATCAGTATTAGAAGTATCACCAAATATTAGTAAATATCAGTACTTGCTAGTATCAGCAAAATTAGTACTCGCCCATTCACCAGTATCAAGTATCAGAATTATCAACTATCAGTACTCGCTAGTATCACAAAAATTGCTATCATCAAAATCACCAAAAAATTCAGCAAAATTCAGCACAACTCACCAAAATTCAGCCAGATTCATCACTCATGAACCACTGACATATTCTCCAAAGTCATGGAAACTCTGTAAATAATTAACCACAAAACTTCTCCCATAATTCATTGTAATAATTCTCCGTAATATAATTATCTTTAATAATTATAAAATAATCTCCCATGAAATATCTCAAATCTCCTGTAAAATAAGTCTCAAGTAATGATAATTCTACTTAAGTACCTCTCCGTAAAATATTTCAAGTAATGAAAATAATAATAATTCTCCATAATAATAATTCTCCTGCAAATATCTCAAGTAAGGGCATTATATTGCCATTCCCCAGTATTATCAATATTGCCACACCAAAACTCCAAAATCAACACCATTCAACACTCTCCAGTATCATCAGATACAACACCACTCATCATCACCACCCAGCAACACCGGGCATCACCACTTTAAAGTAATCTCCCAACACCAATCAAATCTCCATTAAAAAAAAATAACAATCTCTGTGTCCCCATTTATAATTATGCCCCCTAATATTGTGTAAAAGCATTCTCCAAAGCATAAGGAAAACTTACACCACATCCCATATGAATTTTATTTCCTTTTCTCTTCACTCAAGAGAAAAGAAAAAAAATCTTTCTAAGAAAAAACCCTACGGGCATCTCTCATCATCTCCCCAGTGGTTATCAGCTGATTCCCTGGCATTGAAATTTCCTTATCCAAGGCCAGACTCACCCCCCATACCCTGACACAAAGAAAAAAAAAGGAAGCAGCTCACCCCCCACTAAAAAAAACAAAAAAAGTGCTTCACCCTCCCGGTCAAGCAATTCCCCCGAAGGAGGACCACTACTCGCCCTCCCCTTGCTGCGCTCCTCTATCGCTCAGCAGAAATTGAGCTGACCGCGTATGCATGAGCGGCCGCTCTCTGTCTCCAAGAGGCAAAACCACAGTGTTGCATGTATGAAAACCATTCATACACACACGTATGCATTAAAACAAAGACGAATGCGTCTCCTTTAATATGTGCCAATAAAGAAACACATCACTTTCTACTCCTATGGGGAAAAAAATGTGGTATTGTGAACTGCCTCTTTAACTTCAAAATGATTCATACACAAAGTAAAAAAAAAATAATAATATAACACTCACTTCCTCAAATGGTGAGAATACTCGACCGCCAAACCGAGCACGAGAGAAAAAAAAACACGCTAATACCCACACCATTTAAAAGACTCCGCATTACGGGCGAGACAACACTTAGCAACCGTACCACACTCATAAGCCAGACTGAGCCCTCATCTCAGCGGGCACCTCGCGACGGGCGAATTTGATGACCCTAGTCCAATTTTCCCGTCTCATTACCACAGTTACGACTCCATAATTCTTATGTCCGATGCTTATTAATGACATCCTAACCCCTTTAACAATCAGTCTCTCCGGAAACAGCATTTTTTAAGCTATCAATCTAACAAAAGGCATAACAACGATCCCACCGCTGCCACCACTCTTACGAGACCGAGTCTCATATCACATTTGGTATGCTTTAGCCATAGCGGCAGGCAAAACCAAGTCTGGTAACACATTCTCCTCCCCTCTCTCTCTCTCTCTTTCTCAGACCCTGACAATAGCCCCTCTCTCTCTCTCGACTCGCAACAGCTCTCTCTTTCTCTCTCTCTCTCGATAACCTCTCCTCCATTATCAAAGGTCACCAAAGCAGAGTCGGAACTGCAAAAATATACATTTATTGGAAGCAAAGTATTAATTGAATAACTCAGATTCTTACAGGATAATTAATGGAATGATAACTCATAGTTCAAATCACACAGACAACCCCCCATGAAATAATAGTCTATAAAGTAATAGTCAAACAACAATTGTCTCTTCTCCAAAATATAGTTTCCTCCACACAGGGCACAGTCCCCCCTCTCTAGATCCGTCCATCTCCAGACCCAGAATATCACACACAGAAATAAATAAACTTTCGCCGAGCTATCCCGGCATCTTGCCTTTTCTCCTCGGCAACTGTCTCCATCATTCTGGCTAATACATGCCATTAAGAATGGACATAGTTCGTACACATGAATTCACACCTCGTCAATGCCCTAGGTAACTGGTTGCAGCCAGTTTCAAAGGCACATCAGCATTCCCAAAGCTCGTCACTCGGACTCTCTGTCTCCAGGGAAGTTAAAAATGATGAGTCTGTACATTCCCCCTTTATATATATATATATATATATATATATATATATATATATATATATATATATATATATATATATATATATATATATATATATATATATATATATATATATATATATATGAATAGGATTTCTATCAATTTCACTAACTGGCAACCTAAACGCTGCATATTTCTCTTATTTAAATCAAAACAGGATTTCATAAAATAAAAACCATGATATGTTTCATGAGATTGAAAATTGCCATATATATCGAATGTAGGAAAATATGAGTAACAAACATTTCCAAAACTTCAGTTATCCAGCGCTGATGCTGTTTGACCAAAAAAAGTCTTCACCAAAACCTGGGTTCAAATGTTAAAATAATAAAAAAAAAAATAGACACAAAATTTATACATTTTTTATATTGCTTGCACTGCAACTACATAGTCCTATTTGATATTTTTACCCCTCGACGCTGAAAAAAAAGATAAAAGAAATCCAAAGCGAAAGTATTACTTTAGCTAGTAAAACGCATCCACTGATATCAACGGGGGGCGGGGGGGGGGGGGGTGGGTACTTGAGTGGCAGCAACATGAACTAGCTGGAACATAGGTCTACAATGTAATAGACAATGAAATGATCTTCAAAATATTCATATGACATTTTTTATTGGAAAATCATTATTTTAATTCAAATTTATATTATTTGTATTATATTTCTTAACCACTCGAAAAATAAAGGTTTACTTGTAAATATTCCATATGCAATTTCTTTTTGGTTGACGCCAAAATATTGTTCTCAGGCCACGGCATGTTAGTTTTTCTTTTTGACTTACTGAAAAATACATTACACTTAGCAATCACATTTTCTGTATTAACAATACCTGGCCCAAAAGCATATGAAGTTATCTCATCATTCTTATACTTCAAGTAACCTGTGAATGAACCAATTATATAACAAAAGCAACAGAAGGACTGAAGAAAATGACATTATTCGTCTGCTAGAAAAAAAAGTTACATAATCCTGTCGTATTTACTAATAAATATTTAGATTAATAGCGATCCTTTTGATATAATTTAAAGAATCATCATATTTCTATTCTTCAAAGAACAGGCCAATCTCTAAAAAGTAAATCCTTCATGACAAGATTACATCTAAGAAACCTTAGATTATTTTCTTGAGTCCTATAAATCATATTGCAACATACAAACAGTTTGACTTAGCCTAAAGCTTAATAATTCAAAGAAAACTTTTCGTAATTCATATTCCCTTTTCGAAACCTTTTTTATAACCTTTAAGTTATTAGTCTACTGTTATATGTAGTAGATGTAGTTGGGAATCATGCTGCTATTGACAACCGCTAACCTCATCAATCGGTGCTCTGAGCTAAATCAATGTAAAAAAAAAAAAATCATTCATGTCACATTATTACGAATTATACCAATGCATAAAGGAAGATCATATCCATATACGCAAAAGGAAAATTGGAAATAGTGTTAGCTGTAATTCATAAATTTATTGACATAGATGTCATTAAAAATAAAAATAAAAGAACTTTAACACTACTTGGCAAACGTTACACAGAGTTTGAGCGATACAAAAATAATCATGTTGCATCACTTATAAGTATGGCTACACAAGCACTTTACGAAATGCGTCGTTCGGTCCCTATTTTTTTCATGGTCCAGCTTATTAATTAGCTCACCATTTTTATAATATGAAAAATAGAATAAATTAGAATAAAAAAAATAAAACTGCAAGAAAATTCCTTATTTTACGTAGAATTTTAATTTGTATTTTATCCGAACATTATGAAATATTTCATTATGTTTAGATATGAACAGTCTTACCAACCACGGTGTAAGGCTATCATCTGAGGAAAGTGTTTTCCGTTAAAACAGTCTTATTTTACTCAGATAAAACATATGTGGGTAGAGTTTAGATTGTCTAATGTCATCTGATTATCATCTGTTTATAAATGTTTGTTAAAAGAAAGAATATTCAGTATGCAAATAAGATATGTTTATCAAAAGTATTATATAATTTTTTACTACTCTCTTAAACTAAAAACCGTTCACTTCACGAAGAGTAGTGAAGGGTACTGACGAATGAGGTTCGGTTGGCACGCCTGCAACGCTGAATGTTGAGTAGACCGGTTTGGATGCACGATAAGTTCTAAATCTTACATTTGCTAATTGTTTTAATATCATTAAAATATCATCTTTTTATACAAATATGAAAGAGAATTCACATTTAAAAAATAAAGAAACTGGGAATATTATTTTTAGAAATGAGTTAAATGGGAGTCACACACGACTAGAACTGGTAACTGGTAACGACAAGTATGAATGAAGTTATCGTGTTTTTGCAGGTTACACTAAATATCAGGATGTGAACACTATTCATAAACTGAAAGTGGCTACTATCAATATTAATTATCTGACAACTATTACTGATGTTAATTATACGCATATGGAAATAAATAACCTCCAGGAGGAAATATTCCAGTCCTCAAGCATACGGTTCAGAATGTAATCAATAACGACTGTAAAAGTATAAATTTTCTAGTTAAAACATATTTGCAAAACTACTAAAAAAAAATCATATTGAATATTAAGATACCTCGCTTTTCACAGATAAGGCAAAGGATCAACTGGCTTAGCCGAACATTTGTAGGTTGGTAATCAACATTTTCATATATTTTGATTATGACAAATAAACAAAACGTAATAGATAGTTTTTTAAACGCTGCAAATACAAAATATATAGGCCAACAAATTTTTCAGACCGAAAAAAGTGGTGTAGACCGAATCAGAAGTGAAAAAAAAAAAAAAAAAAAAAAAAAAACAATACTACAGTTCTCTGAAAAAAAAAATTAGATTAAATTAAATCAAATAAAAAACAAAAACACACACACACACGGAAGAAGCATGGCTACCAGGATACTGATTGCCAGCATATATAATGTACATTAGCGAGCGCCTGTTTGTTTTAGATTAAAGCAGCTTTGTGCTGGCACGGACTCTTGCCTTTTGCCTCTAAGATGAAGAGAACTGATGCAATATTTTGTATCCTAATTGTACCAAGTGTGAATGAAATGTACTCTACCGCTTTGAGGGAGTTATAATGACATAGTAAACGAGACCGACACACTGACCAGCGAACAGACAACGGACAGAACGACGAACAAAAACTAACTGATGAAGGTCAGAAACTGCGAATTTTTACATTTTTTTCTTAGAATATCTCCAAGAAAAATATTCCATTCCACTGTTATAATGATCTCAAGACTGGTTTATCAGAGCCCACGTTCTTATGTTTCAGGTACTTTAAGACAATGCCTAGGAGGGGAGAATTATCAACTCACTTTCTTCAAAGTTTCTCGATCAAAGGGTGAGTCATGGAACCCGTCCCTAAGCACTGCTTTTCGGAGAGCCACGTTTTGATTTGCCCAAATGTTCCTCCGTGCAAGTTTCAGCTCCCATCTGGAGATAAGGAGCTGCAAATAGGTTAACAAATCATTGATAATTTCAGGTTTGGTTAATCTCATTCCTTTATCTTCATACTATGAAACCATCTATCCTCTGTTTTTTGTCCGCCAGCCGTTAAGATGAAATGCCGTCATGGAAGTAGGTATTATTATTAACAAAGTGCGATGAAAGTAACGCCGTCAATGGTAAAGTACTGGGAAGAGGCTTCTAAGGAAAGAGAGCAGCAGACAGAAAGAAGCCCCATCTTACTGAAAATCAATCTTCCATCTCACGAGAAACGGTCTGGCTGCTCCATTTTTCACAGGAACTGGGTACTGTCACTAAACAACTGAAAACAGAGGAATAAACACACGCACATTATATATATATATATATATATACATATATATATACTATATAATATATAGAAATAAACATATATATATATATAATAGTTATATACATATATATTATATATACACACACACACACATATATATATAAATTCAAAATTTATACATACATTATATATAATAATATATAATATATATATATATATTATATAGTATACACCATACATAATATAAATAAATTTTAATATATATATTATTATATATAGTTACAAATATATATATAGATATATTATTATACCAATAGTAATATATTTTATATATATATATAAACGTAATAATTTTATATATTACATTATATTATATTACATTATTTAATATACACACACACATATATATATATTATAATAATATTGATATATATATATATATATATATATTATATAGATATAGATATATATTTATATATATATATATATATCCTTATATAATATTAATATATATATATATGATATTATAGATATATACTATATATATATATAGTATTATATATTATATATATATATATATAGTTATATAATATATATATATATAATATATACTTATATATATATATATATTACTAATATATATTTATATATACATATAATTTTTATATAATAATATATATATATATACAAATATTTAATTATACATAATAT
>NC_061097.1:16485532-16498032 GCF_015104395.2 Macrobrachium nipponense | reverse complement strand
AGGTTACTTGAAAATTAAAATACTTGCTACTAACCTAATGCCCTGGTACTAAATCATTAGCCTAACCTACTCAATACAGTTAAATGAAGACGCAATCATTCCAGAGTGTGGGTACGCACAGCAGTAGTTCAGCGACGGAACTGTTAAAATACATAATGAGAGGTAATGATACGTGGGATGGATGAGTGGTTAATTTACCAGGAGGGAAATGCAATGAGGTAATTATATTTAAGTGAGGGTTAGTATTACAGTGGCTGGGGTAGGGGTTAGAGGGTTAGTGCTACTGGCAGAGATCAGGCTGGCTACCTTCTCTGGGTAGGTGCCAGGATCATTCTGCAAAACATGAATGCGACACTGTCCACGGGCACAGGTGTCAAGGAGAGCATGTGGCTCTTTTGTGTTAGTTTGTTAATGACGTCCCCTTCTTCTTCTTCTTCTTATTCCTCCAGGACCTGGCTATACCAGTCCTTGGAGTAGACGGAGGCACCGACTCTGGGGAAGGGCCAGAAAACGCCGGCAGGAGCAGAGGCAGTGGTAGCCTGAGGGATTGCAGGAGAACACCCCCCACTTCGGTATCTGCAGCAAACCGTCGTAGAGGTGGAACCTACTGCAGGGGAGGCCCTCACTCGGCTGCTGTGACAGCCGTCGTAAGGGGAAAACTCCAGGCTGACTCCTGGTTGGGCAGTTCCTGGTTTCCAGAGGAGGTACAAAGGTAAGGTCTGCCGGAGGTTCATCCTCGGGCGACAGAGGTAAGGATGAAAAGAAGAAGGAACTAGTGATTGGCCATGGGCTGTGGTAAGCTCCATGCCTGTTGGAGGATCTCCTGTAGGAGGATCCTTGATAAGGTTAGGCGCCGGCGCTAGCTCGGGGCCAGGCGCAGAGGTCAAGTTCGGTGGTGGCTCTACGTCCAGGCTGGACGGAGCTTGGTACTAGCTCAGTGCTGCCCAAGTGGCACTGGCAGAGAGTGAGGTCGACTGGACCTGTGGCGGGTACGGAGGTGCAATACCTCTCAGCGTGCCCTTGGAAATGGAGACAGAGGCTCCGTCTCTTGGTTGAAGGCTAGGCCTTGTGGAACATGGACAGTGTCCGCTGCTGATAGTCGGCTAGGGCACCTAGGCCAATTAGTAGAGTGCCCTATTACGTTGCAGGTTTTGCAACGGAAACTCGTGAATGATCAATCTCCCTTCCTGGTAACGAGGGAGACTGTTGGTGGTTGTACTTCCTGGAGGAAGTAAAATTTCGATTACTCCTTGCTTTAGAGTGATTTGTTGTGGGGTTAGGACCCCTAGGCTGTTTGGAATGCGAGGGAGACTTCATGTCTTGCCCTAGGAGGAGGTCGTAACCTCCTGGAATGTAGCTTGCAACTGCAAGGGTACAAACTTTGGAGAAGTGAGGTCTAGTGACCCTCAATTGGACGGTCGGAAGGATCAGTTTAATGTGATTGATACCTTCAATGGTGATCAATCGACGTCTATCAACATTAGCCCCATCGGGGAACTTCTGTCTTCCCGTATCAGGGAGATTTGAGCGCCAGAGTCGTCGTAGGCTCTGACGTGGCTTGGCTGATAATGGGCTTTGGAGGGGTGCGACGGTTATAGGGCCCTTAGCTGGGGGTCCTAGAGAAGAAGGATTGGTGACGGCCATTGCGATGGGCCGGATATTGTGGGTTCGCGCACCCTCCGTAATTGCAGACATGTGACCCTTGCAGCCACAGTTCCTCGGCAGAACTTGTTCCAGAAACCTACTTCCGTGGCATGGATGATAAGGCCGAGATGGCCCCACAGGTTGCGAATCTGCGGAGTCACCAAGGCTGGCAGTGTGCTCTGGCACAGGTGAAGAGTCCTCTCTGGCAGTGATGTGGACGTGGGGAGGTTAGGAAACCTCCGTTGAATCATCCCTCGGAAGCAAGTCCGGGGTTAACTGGTGGGCTTACCACCCTCCAAAAGTGGAGGAGGGTAGGCGGTAAAATGGTAAGAGGCTGAGAGATGCGGGAGAAAACGTCTGGAACTCTGGAACTGGGTCAGGGGCCAGGCTTTCACAAATTAAAAGGGATGGTCTGGTGGGACATCGGAGGCACTCGCCTCTGAATCTAAAATGGAAGGGGTTTGATTATGAGGCATGCGCAGGGGATCCGGTGCATCATGGCCCTGGCAGGGATCCGTCCGCATCTTGGTATGGAAGCTGCGTCCAGGGGAGATACGGCTTTTTTTTAGGGTTAATCTCGGCCCAATATCCCCTGATAAACATCATGAAAATTGGTCCAACTACGCCCAGGCGGCACAAGTGGTTTCCTGGTCACCTGGTCCAGAAAGGGCATTTTCACATTCAGAAGGACCGAAGGAAGGAAACAGAATAGAGGTTACCGTCAATCCATTCGAACTGAATTTCTTCGTCCGTCCCGGATTTTGGCACCCCTAGGCAATGCCTTTCTGGAAATAAGGGAGACCTGGGCTCGGTTCTTGTCGGCCATGACTTGTACCCACCGATAGGGCGTAGGAGACAGTTCATCAGGCAGGGCTACATGGTAGCCTTGGAGAAGTTCACCCTGGAAGCTCTCTCCCAAGGTAGAGACCGACTTGGGCACTGGTCGGAATCCACAGCATGCCACGCACAACAAGTGGTGCAGAACCTCCGCAACCACCTCTTACCGGGAGTCCAGCTCATGGCTGGGGCTTGGAAACTAGCAGAGAGATTGCGTCATCTAGGAGAGCTAGCTCATGCTTTCTCTCTTCTTCTCTTTCCTTTCTCTCTGCTTCTCTGGCTATCCTCTCTGCTTCTCTTTCTTTTCTTCTCTGCTTCTGCGGCTTTCCTCTCTCGCTTATCTTTCTTCCTTTCCCTGCTGGCGCGCAGCAGCCTGCTGCGTCTTATACACTGGTCAAGGGAATGGGGGTCCCAGTGTAACCAGCCTCCCTGCCCAAGAGTTATGAGGGCTCCGAGCTTCTCTAGCTCTCTGGCAAAGAAGTCGCGGGAAGCAGGGGAAGACATTTCCCTTAGGCTACAGTAGAGGCTCGGAAGAAAATGAAAAATAATGGCCAGGAAAGGGTACTGAATGGAATAGGAGTGCCTACTGTGGAAAGTGGCACTCACTTGGAAATGGGTTCTGCAATGTGGTAATGAAAAGTGAAAGGAAACTTGGACGGGTGCTCGGTGGCACTTTGTGAATGGCACCTTCTGCTGAGGTGAAAAAATCGAATGAAGTGTGCTGTGTACGTCACACTTACGGGCTGTTCCCAACTTGGGAGACGTTGGAATGGCTACCTGTAGGTCCAATAACAGGTGCACGGCACTTATGAGGAGGCGTTCCTTGGTTCAGTGATCCAAAATGGCGGATACTTTAATGAATTGGACGTTCCGTATGGACGGACACGCAGGTTTGTCAGCACTTAGGGCTGGTATTGCGGCGCTTCGGGACGGAGTTCCCTTTGATGAGTGTTCAGAAGGATCACTGACCCTTGTACACGGACACACTAGTTATTTGGGCGTTCCGTAAGGACGGACACGCAGGTTTAATGGCTACCTGTACGGCCTGTACAGGTGCAATGGCACTTATGAGGAGGCGTTCCTTTGAGCACTGGTATCGTGCTGGTGTGTCACCGGACACTACACGCAGTATACCCAAGTATACCGAAGTGAAATGGCACTCTGTGGGGCAGAGTGTAAATGGTGGAGGAGAGAAAGTAAAAGGTGGGAGTACTTCAGCAGCCAGTCGATGGACAGGGTCAAGAATTAGTGGCACTGTAAAATGATAAGACCGACGTGCACTGGTGGTGGCCAGTCCTAAACTGGTAACGACTTCCCTGTCTGGAAGTAATGAATTGGCGTGGCACACTGTGCGAATTGTTGCTTGCGGTATACGCAAGTCTTTCGTGATAAAGGAAAATGAAAAGACCACTCGGGCAACGACAGGTTAATGGAAATTTTAGAAATGCTCAGTCACTCGCTGAAGTATCGATAATGAAACAAATAAATGTTTGCAAACTGCACTGGACACATGCGCGTACGTATCACGCTGTGTAAATGAAAGACACAAGAGACTAAAATAATGTTAATTCTGCATGCTATAAGTTACAATTGGTACAAGATGTTAGTACTCTTCGGCTTCGTGAATACTGGGTTCTGGTTCTCTCTCTCTCTCTCTCTCTCTCTCGGAGAGGGTGAAAAATGATATGTGAATGAACTCCCTTATATTGAATTGAACTACTAACGTTAGTTTAATATGACGCAAACTTGCGTTAAATGATTTACTTACGTAACGTGAAATGAAAGAATTGCTTTTGAAAACGTTTTATGAAAATGATACGCGCTCGCGTTGAACGATTTTTACGTTAATGTAGCGGCTCGCGCTTACGAAATGATTTGCGTTTCAATATGAATTTACAACGACGCGTTTTACGTTAACAATTCTTGTGATTTACTCTACTTGAGATTTACGTTAACTTTATGTAAGATTACTAGGTCCCCGTGAACAGTGAAATGACGGTAAGGATTTTAAAACGATGTTAGCAAACAATTGTAAATGAGGTTACGTTAAGTGCGAAGTGAAATGAAACTTCGCTCAGCGCAGCGCACGTGAGCGATGCGAGGTGAAAACATGTGAGGAGAGCTGACCAGCGCGGGCGAATCAGCTGATTCTCTGTAAATGCGAAGGCAATTTACAACACAAAATACTACTTTCTTATTCAAGGCGAATTACGTTAATTTTTCTGGCAGGACGATAGATACTAGTACCAAGATCGATATTATTTACGTTAAAACTTTGAGACTTACGTTACTTTGCTTAAATTGTTTAGGTAATGTTTAAAGGGATAAAAACATGGCTGCCGCTGTGAATGAGACGAAGGTTGGTTGAGACCGCGCATAGGCGCGAGAGAGCGCGAAGCTGAATTAGCCGAGAGGTAAGCGGTTACCAACACTTGGAATGAAAAAACTAAGTTAAAAATGAAAACCCTAACATATCACAGACAAAAGAATTGTACACTTCTTTTTTTGCCGTAACTATTAATAAAAACACTCCTAACTAGCTAGGCTTTCAAACACAGCAATAAACCCTGGCAAAGCACTTCCTAGTTTGATCTGGTCCTTTCTGGCATCTATCCTACACACGTGTTCGTGAGAGCTCCTACGAGGACAGCACAAAGTAACAGAAAATTCGCGGGGCAAATTGTTGCTCGCCGCTAAAATAAAAGCTCTGGCGCGTTCGCCGTTACAATAATAAGATTTCTACCTACGCTCTTTTAAACACTTCTACAATAAAAATACTTAAACGTACCTTAAGCTCAACATTGGTTATAGAATAATCATATTAATGAATGGAATACCTTACCGTGAGTCAGTGTGTCTTCTTTCCCTGCAAGTGTGCTTGATTACGCTTTGTAAAATAATTTACAGTTTACGTTTTACAACGGATAACGCGATTTACAAGCTTTTTTTAAGCAAGCTAGGTTCAATCCAGGCAAGATTCGCCAATTTTACGTATATAGGGCCTTGTGAGAGACTAGATACGTAAACGGAAGTAGTATTTTGGGATTTCAAGAGGGAATTGCTTGAACTTACCGTAAACTTCTTTAGGGGGAAGGTCGCCAGAAAATCAGCTCGTTACTTTAACTATTTATTTACAAAAAAGGCCGTGCTGGCCCGGAGAAAAGTAAATGATATTGGCCCCCACGTTGGGGCTTATAGTCTCATTCAATTCAAGCTGGTTTCATTCACTTGGGTTAATGCACACTTGCGAGCAGAGAGACGGCACGTGACTCATGGAATCTGGAAAAGAATCCCAGATTAAACGACATAAAGGAAAGGAAAAAAATGATTCTTTGCTTTGATTAAGGCTGATTTAATTTCTTTCTAGCATTGGGGAAGGCAAACTCGAATGGTTCACTGAGGTATGCACGAAACTAGGTCTTTAACAAGTCACAAAGGGGAGCACGCTGGCCCGATGAGGACAAAGGGCCTGATGTAGAAGGGGTAAAATAAGAATTGAAAATGAATTTAGCAAGAGTCGTATGGTAGTAAAAGGTGCTGGGTTGAAGTTTACACTTTCAGACGTACCTTTATGCAATAATTCTGAGTATCCTTGTAGAAGAATGCGGCCTGACCTCTGTTCAGGTCTGGGGTCGTGTTCCACCAGCACGACGTGGGTAGGCCTAATTTTGGGAGGCTGGCAATTGACCTCTGTCCGAGATCACGCCTCGCGGCCGATATGAGAGCGATACTGGGTGGTTTCGAATCACGGGGCTTCCAAAAATCGCCTCGAGCATTGCCTGAAAGGTGGTAAACACAACGCCAGCAAATTGGGAAGGAAAATAGGTCTTATTGTAAAAGTCCCTAAAATCCATCTCGAAGCCTAGCTACTCTTGTGACCTGCCTCTCTTACCCTAAGCTTCCGTCAGACGGAAATATCAGTCCTATGACATACCCACTCTCACCCAACAACAGTAGCTTCAGGAGACAGCATGGCTGCACTTTTATAACTTAAATATAACTAAAACACTGCTGGGAAGGCGAGGCGTTCTATATACGTAGCAATATATATATATATATATATATATATATAATATATATATATATATATATATATATATATATATGTGTGTGTGTGTGTGTGTGTGTGTGTGTGTATGGAACTATCCGACAAAATAAATGTTAAATGAAGCGAAAAATATCATCATGAAAAAAGTGAAGAGTTAGCAATTACAGCTGGTGGAAAAGGAAAAAGTGCTACACGCTAAAAAAGAAACGAATATCATAGCTCTAAAATCAAAGGGATGAGTACATCTCATATTAGAAGGAATATAGGAATATTATGTGATTATACATTATATCAGGTACGATGTAATACAACACTTTAAATGCCAGAAATTTGGACATAAGCAGAATAAATGTTACTAGAGAACGTACGACATAATAGTTGGGAAGATCATAGGTTAAAGGACTGTACTTAAGATGAGACTACGCGTTTACTGTGCCACCTCCGAAACTAGTGTAAGGACGCAGATCATTCCATTAGTACAAAGGTGAAGAGGCTGGAATGAAAAAAAATACTAAGTTTATGGATTACCATAAATGAAAGAGCTGCCTTTTGAACGTTTATTAACTGAAGAGAATGCTACTGAAATAGGAGAACGTCACAAAATGTATTTCATACAGTACGGAATTATATTAACGAAAACACACATACGTAGATGAGTGGGCAAATATAAAGTACAAGGAGCCAATATGCACTGAAGATACTGGAAGATGAACCTTCAAATTCAGGTAAACCAGAATATACTTAGGCTAAAAACATCTAAAATATTGACGACATGTAAGAAAATATACGAAAAGCTCGTGTGTAAAAACGGTTATGACTAGGAATAAAAATTATTCATGCAAACTAACAAACTTAACTGAAAAACAAATGGTGTCCACATAGACCAAATGGGATACTAAAGAAAGGCTTCCAAAACTAAACCAAAATAATAATAATGATTATTTACTGATCTCGAGATTGTCGAGCTTAGAATGCAACCGCAAAAGCAATAAACTTTAAATATCTTGCCATCAGAAATGTTGGACAAGTAGAATAAAATTACCAAGGACGTCAATTTGGGTCCATCCTTCCTTACCTATCACGTGGGGATTCTGGGCTATTTCGGCCAAGAGAGAATGAAATTGGCAACTGGAATGGCTATGTATCGAACATTCCTCTCAATAAGAAAGAAGCTGCAATAATGTCCTCAAACCTTACAAATCATACAGTATGATATCAGTCGTCAATTCGGGCTCGGAAAGGATTTAAGTGGAATTGTTTTCTTTCAATTCTTTTACCACTACTGTTACTACTAAGTTGAATGCTTGATGTACAAGTGTAATGACAATATTTCTTTATTTTTTATTTCTCATAAAAGATACTAGGAAAATTTAAACCAAGTCCGTTAAAGGTATGGTTTCTCTATATTGATATTTGTATTTTTCAATTATCTTTTTTATAAGTCAATCAAGGAAAAGTATTGTATTATTAACATCTTAAATTTCATTTTCCGTTGCTGAGCATTAATATAGTGAAAGAACACATTCATGCGTTCTTCATTTTCAAAAACCGGTTTAAATTCTTTTGGGTGATTCAGTAACCACTGTTCAAGTTTCAAAAGTATTCCCAGAAAATTAAAAAACACTTAAATTTAAGTCTCCGTACTCACTACACTTGTACATCGAGCATTCAACTTATCCTCCAAGTATTAATTATTTCATAAAGAAGTAAAATTCTCACTTATACTTTTAAAATCTAATGGTAGTAATGGCAATATTCCTTTATGGTTACGTGCGTAGATTTTTAAGTAAATTTAAACAAATTAGTCAAAAGTGGACCCGAAAGAAAATATTTCAGGTTTCCAACATGTCTAAAATCGTGAACACGCATATGTCAAGAGCCAAGAGAATATTCCAGTTACAACTGCACAAACTTACTTGAAACTATCATATAACAACTTTCAAATAAAAACCATACTTTCTGTTGATAAGAGATTCTTCCGATTAGTCTGTGTTCGCGGTTGTTTACAAATTTGTTTGTTCCAAGTGCAGTTTGGAATTTATCGCTTCTAATATAAAGAATCTTTCCTTTCGAATCGACTAACCCAGAACTGTCAGTTGACGGTATGACCTCTGCAGTCAGCAAGAGAAACCACTGCCATTTTTGAATATTGACTAAGTCCAGGAATGAAAAAGAACTCAGAATTTTAGAATCTATATTGATTAGATTAAATAACTTCATTTCCTTTGTACTAATGTAGATGTTTTTTAAACCATTAAATTTTGTGTTTCTTTGTACCGTTATTATATTTTTCTGATTTTTATTAGTGTATATATTGTTACTATATCTATGTCTTTTACTCAAATATTTCAGCCGATTTTTAAAATGGTATTTTTTGTAAAATAAAAGATTTCAGAAATAATAATAATAATAATAATAATAATAATAATAATAATAATAATAATAATAATAATAATAATAATAATTTATAGTCGGGAGGTCAGCAGGGGATATCCGTGCGCTGAGTTTTCATTGTTTGGGGGTGCGGTGCTTCCATGCTATAGGCGGCTGAAAGGAATCTTCAAGCCACTTTTTAGAGTTGAAGTTTTCGCTGTCGCAGCATAGCAGACCGTCGGAGCTGGACTGTAACGTCGCTGGGCATGTCGTCACTGCGAGCCGAAGCCAAGTTTTCATTGGCTGTTGGACGCTGTGTGACGTCATGGCGGGCCAAAATTTCATCTGCTGCCGGGCGACTGGTACGATCAGGTGTGACTTGGATGGTGTTTTCTCTCGTTCTGGTATATCCATAGTTTGGTATATTTCTTGGTACGTTTGTGAGGAGGAAAAGCACTTCTTGGGTGGTGTTCAGAGAGGGCTTTTCTTATTGAATGAGAAGGGCCTCCAATAAGCGGAGATGTCTCTGATCCGGGGCTCTTCCGATTATCCTTGTGTTTTGAATAATTCTGTTACAGGAGATGGCTTCATTATGTACGGCCGAAGTATGGTTCCTAATGGCCCCTTCCTGTGCATGGCAGGAGATCCTCTTAGACAGGGGCAAGACTAGTAGCAGACCTCATGGGGATATGAACACCACCAGCACAACCAGCCCCATAGAATCCAAAACAGCTACAGCCTTGGAAAAGGTGCCTGGAAAAGCAAATCATGGTGATGAGATCTGACTTGAGTAAACTGAAAGAGATGGCAAAAAAAGGCTAAGAAGCAAGAAAACAAGGGAGGAACTGAACGAGAAATACAAAGTACATGAGAAGGACTAAACAACACAGACGATGTAAAACAGAGGCCTCAGGCCAAAGCACATAAGATCCAATGGTACATGATCAGGAATAAAGGTTACCAACTGAAAAAACTATTTGGAACCAGCCAGAAAAGGCTATACAGCCAACTAACAGGGGAAGACAACCACCAAGAAATTCCTGAAGCCGAACCAAGTAAGACATACAACATGGCTCCAAGACGTCAAGGCACAAGAAACGGGGAGAATAAAACAAAGATTCACAAGATAACAGACACAATCAGACACCAACAAAAGAAAATGCCTCAGGTCTTGCTGAAGTCCATGGATACTGGCTCAAAAACTTCAAGGCCCAACACCCACGAATGGCAGCACAACTCCAGCATTTTATCACAAACCACCATGCACACAAATGGATGACAACAGGAAGAACATCCTTACTACAGAAAGACAAGAGCAAGAGATATATCCAGTAACTACAGGCCTAACACCTGCTACCAATAATGTGGAAGTACATGAGAAGGGACTAAGCAACACAGACGATGTAAAACAGAGGCCTAAGGCCAAAGCACATAAGATCCAATGGTACATGATCAGAATAAAGGTTACCAACTGAAAAAAACTATTTGGAACCAGCCAGAAAAGGCTATACAGCCAACTAACAGGGAAGACAACCACCAAGAAATTCCTGAAGCCGAACCAAGTAAGACATACAACATGGCTCCAAGACGTCAAGGCACAAGAAACGGGGAGAATAAAACAAAGATTCACAAAGATAACGACAGACACAATCAGACACCAACAAAAGAAAATGCCCCAGGTCTTGCTGAAGTCCATGGATACTGGCTCAAAAACTTCAAGGCCCAACACCCACGAATGGCAGCACAACTCCAGCATTTTATCACAAACCACCATGCACACAAATGGATGACAACAGGAAGAACATCCTTACTACAGAAAGACAAGAGCAAGAGAAATTATATCCAGTAACTACAGGCCTAACACCTGCCTACTAATAATGTGGAAGTTATCAGGTATCATCAGTGAAAGGCTATACAATTACCTAGAGGAGACAAACACCATACCCCACCAAAAGAAAGGCTGCAGAAGAAGTTGGGCACAAAAGACCAGCTCTTGATAGACATAATGGTGATGAAGAACAGTATGACAAGGAAAACCAACCTCAGCATGGAATGGATTGGCTATAAGAAAGCCTTCTATATGATACCACACACAGGCTAATAGAATACCTGAAAATATATGGGGCAGAGGAAAACATCATCAGCTTCCTAAGAAATACAATGCATAACTGGAATACAATACTTACAAGCTCTGGAGTAAGAGTAGCAGAGGTAATATCAGGAGAGGGGATCTTCCAGGGCGACTCATCCCCCACTACTCTTCGTAGTAGCAATGATCCCAATGACAAAAGTACTGCAGAAGATGGATGGAGGTACCAACTCAAGAAAAGAGGGGGCAAACAGAATTAACCATCTGATGTTCATGGATGACATCAAGCTGTATGGTAAGAGCATCAAGGAATTGATACCTTAATCCAGATTGTAAGATTGTATCTGGGGACATCGGGATGGAGTTTGGAAATAGAAAAATGCGCCTTGGTCAACATACAAAAGGGCAAAAAACAAGCACGGAAGGGATAAAGCTACCGATGGGAACAACATCAAAACACATAGATGAGACAGGATACCAAATACCTGGGAAATAATGGAAGGAGAGGATATAAAACATCAACAGATGAAGGACACTATCAGGAAATAATACAGGCAGAGACTTAAGGGCGAATAGATAAAAGTCAATAAAACACATGGGCGAGTACCAGTAATCAGATTTACAAAGCAGGAGTTGGAATGGAAATAGGGAGAACTCAGCAGCATAGACCAGAAAACTAGGAAATATAAGACAATACACAAAACACTACACCCAAGAGCAAATACGGACAGACTATACATAACACAAAAGGAAGGAGGGAGAGGACTACTAAGTATAGAGGGACTGCGTCAACATTGAGAAAAACAGAGGCACTGGGACAATATCAGAAAATCAGTGAAGACGAGTGGCTCAGAGTGCATGGGAAGAAGGACTGATAAAAGTAGACGAAGACCCAGAAATATACAGACAGGAGAATGACAAACAGAACAGAGGCATGGCACAGCAAACCAATGCACGGAACAATACATGAGAGATAAAGAACTGGCCAGCGATGAAACGAGGCAATGGCTACAAAGGGAAGAGCTCAAGAAGGAAACCAAAGGAATGATAACAGCTGCACAAGATCAGGCCCTAAGAACCAGATATGTTCAATGTGCAATATGAAAAATGAGACCAAAAGGAGACCATAAATCACATAGCAAGCGAATGTCCGGCACTTGCACAGACACAGCCCAAAAAGAGGGATGATTCAGTGGCAAAAGTCTCCACTGGAACCTGTGCAAGAAACACCAGCTACCTTGCAGTAATAAGTGTTAAAAGCACCAAAACCCGAAGGATTAATAGAAAACGTTCAGGCAAAGAGCCTCTGGGACTATGTATCAGAACAGATAGGGCGATACATGCAAAATAGACCAGACGTGACGTTGATTGACAAAATCAAGAATAAAGTATCACTCATTGATGTCGCAAAACCATGGGGCACCAGATGAAGAGAAAAAAGTGAAGAAAATCGATATGTAACAAGACCTTAAATAGAAATAAGAAGGATAGGCATATGCCACTGGAAAT
>NC_061097.1:16475532-16480532 GCF_015104395.2 Macrobrachium nipponense | reverse complement strand
TGGACAAGACAAGCAAGAAACAAGGATCAATTGCAATATAGATTACTGAGCCTTCCATTCTCCCGTGAGTGGACTTATAATATAAGCAATATTCAAACTCTGCTGATTATAATATTCATGAAGTCTTACTCGACAGGCAGAGAATTAGGCAAAATGAAGTGTGACTTGACTAAAGATTAACTTGCTATATTCCAAAAGAATACTGTTAAAATATAACGTCACACTGAGGACAACAATGAATAGCAAATAACAGGTCATATGTGGGCTTAATCTACAGGTAAATTACATCCTATAGAATACTATTATCTCAATTGTTCAAGGCAATACATACTATCTGTTTTCCTTGAAGGAGCAATATGACGTGTTCAGGTGGGTTAATGGGCCTACGGTTTCGTTAAGTAACATTGTCTCGTAACAAGACGATGCCTAACAGTATTAATTACATCAGCTCTATAATTAGTGCACTAACAGGGGGAAAATTAATAGAGTAATTCTTCATATAGAGTGAATAAGATAACACACACAAAAAATTTAAATTTTATCAAAACAATGGCAATCTCACAAAATATAAAGACTAGGGAATAACACTAAATCAGAAAGTTAATCAACAAATGTATAAACGAGCCAGGCTTCGAAATTATCTCTAAGCTATAGCAACGTTTGCTGGCTAAAATTTTCCTAAGTTATATGGAATTTTAAGTGCCTAGAATAGGGCACGGTGCCAGTTGTGGCACTTTTACGACAGCAGTTCATGAAGGAGTACTACGTAATTTATACAAGGCCAGGGAAGCTGGAAGCTCGGCTCTGCCTAAGCAAAGCATACAATATACAATAGGTTTTGAGCCATGTGGCCGGAGAATTTAAGGATCCTATCCCATTTAGACATGCGAGATTCGCCAGCAAGAGAGAGAGAGAGAGAGAGACAGAGAGAGAGAGACAGAGAGAGACAGAGAGATAGAGAGAGAGAGAGAGAGAGAGAGAGACAGAGAGAGAGAGAGAGAGAAAGGGGGAGAAAGCTAGCACGCGTTGTTTCACATAAAACATAACAAACGAAATATCTTTACAACGCAGGATTCGCGATTATCTAGCAATTCACGAAATATGGTACTTATTTTCGTTTTGAAACTTACTCCCTAACCTCTAGTCTTCATGCAATGGCACATAACATTAAAATTTCTCTCTCAAGTTTTAGTCTATCGGCCTACATATGGTCTCTTTCCTATCGCTATAAAGGCTTCCTATCGCTATAAAGGCAGTCAGATTTATATATCCCTAACTAGAATAACTAGTTCTACATAAATACTAGAAAATAAAATAAAATCTACCTTATTCCTGTTGTGGAGAATTTGGAAACCTTGCTTTAGCTTGCTCATAAAAATATCACATTCAGATTCTTTCTTTCGTGATTTTAGCTTAATCGCTACTACGAAACCTGGTTTAAGTCGCCAATATTCAAAATTCCACCTCGTTTCCTCCCAGAAATGCAATTACTCTGAAAATTTAGGCCTTGACTGGAGGACGAGGGGTTTGAACAAAGAAAAAAAAAACTAAACTTCTCAGGCATAAGGCCGATTTTACTGAGGAGGGAGGAATTTACATAAAAGCTGGACTCTAATTTTAAAGCACTATATTTACAGGAATTTACAGAGGTCCAGGAACACAAGGGGCAGGGGAACCGCCTTTCAGTCCACCCTAACATGTGGCAGGAGCAGTCCAGCAACAGCGTTTAGAAAAATTGCGCAACGGATCAAGATTGCAAGCTTCAAAGGATTTCCAATTCCTACCACAGCCAGGCACAGCATTTGTCTGCAAAGGCATAAGGCAGGGGAGCACACGGGGTGAACGTTACTCACTACTTAATTTCAATAAAAAGGCCACTCATGGGGGAACGAAATGACTGGGAAATTTACACAGCAGAAACTATTTTGTGGCGTATATTCACCGGGGGATGTTACTAGTATCACAGGGGAGTAATTACAGAATTGAGCCCAGATGGCAGGGGGCAAGGGGGGGGGGGGGGGGGGTGGATGAAAAACTGCAACAAGTCGCCTTAGGTAAAAAGGAAATGAAGTACAGACAAAGGTAAAAACAATTCCCTGGTTGAAATGGAATTTCCCTACTGTACCTTACCTTACAGACCTTACAGTTCGTTCGGGTTGCCCCAGGTCCCTCAGTGTGAGGCGCCTATAATGTCTACCAGAGAGTTGCTAGTACATCTTCCGGTATATTTTGCATCTTCCAATCTTGGATGGTCTGGGATGCAGTTTAGATATTTGTCGAGCTTATTCTTAAACACATCTACGCTCACTCCTGATATATTCCTCAGATGAGCTGGCAACGCATTGAATAGACGCTGCATTATCGATGCTGGTGCGTAGTGGATTAATGTTCGTGTGCTTTCCTTATTTTTCCTGGTATAGTTTTGGGCACTATTAATCTACCTCTGCTTGCTCTTTCTGATATTTTTTAGTTCCGATACTTTCTGTTATTCCTTCTATTCTGTTTCCATGCCTGAATTATCATGTAGCGTTCTCTCTCCTTTCTAGACTATATAATTTTAAGGATTGTAGTCTTTCCAGTAGTCTAGGTCCTTAACTTCTTCTATTCTAGCTGTAAAGGACCTTTGTACACTCTCTATTTGTGCAATATCCTTTTTGATAGTGTGGGTACCATATCATATTGCAATATTCAAGTGGACTACGAACATATGTTTTATAAAGAATAATCATGTGTTCAGCTTTTCTGTTTTGAAGTGCCGTAACAACATTCCCATTTTTGCTTTACATTTTGCCAACAGAATGGCTATTTGATCATTGCATAACATGTTCCTATTCATCATCACACCAAGGTCTTTAACTGCTTCCTTATTTGTGATGTCTCATTATTAGGTCCCCTATATGCATATAGCTTTCCTTCTCTGTCTCCATAATTTATTGATTCAAATTTATCAGAGTTAAATACCATCCTATTACCTCTTGCCCAATCATATACTTTGTTAAGGTCTCTTTGTAAGAGCGTTCCTATCTTCATCACAAGTAATTTCTCTACTTATTCTTGTGTCATCAGCGAAACTACTCCAACTACGAATCCTTAACATTACTGTCTATGTCATCAATCATAATAACAAACAAAAAATATTGCAGCTAGCACCGTACCTTGTGGCACACCGGATATTACCTTGGTTTCATCCGATTTCTCATCGTTTTGCAATAACTATCTGTTTTCTGTTGTGTAAAAATTCTTTTAACATCTTCCTACTTTATCTACGATATTGTGTTTTCTAATTTTCTTTGCTAATATATTATGGTCTACTTTGTCAAAAGCTTTTGCAAAGTCTAGATAAACCACATCTGTTTTCATTTCCGCTTTTTCATATTTTTGAATATGTTCTCACGGTGGACTAACAGTTGGGTTTGTGTACTTTTTCCGGGTACGAAACCGTGTTGTCCGATATTAAACAAATTATTTTTTATTAAATGTTTCATAATATTTTTCTTCATTACCCTTTCATACACTTTCATAATATGTGATGTTAGACTCACAGGCCTATAATTACTTGCCTCTAGTCTTGATCCACTTTTGAAAGTAGGGGTGATATATGCTAATTTGTGCTCATCATAAATCTTGCCTGTATCTACACTTTGTCTTAATAATATTGCAAGTGCTTTGCGATAGAATGAACTACTTTCTTTAACAAAATAGCAGGGACTCCATCCGGCCCTGCAGCAGCTCCATTTTATTTCATTAATTGCCTGCACAATATCAGCTTCATTTAATTTCTATGTCAGCTAAATATTTCACTATTTTCGTCCCTTACTTCTATATCATTATCTTCATTATCTATTCTAGGGGTGAATTCTCTCTTATATCGTTCTGCCAGTATGTTGCAAATTTTTTTCCCCTTTTTTTCATTCGTTAATCTCCCTTCAATTCTCAGAGGCATATATTTCTATTCTTCTTTTTATTCATCTTCTTCGCAAATATGAGTAATAGTTTTGGGTTTGCTTGATATTTAATAGGGTTTTTCTTCCAAGTCCCGTTTTTCATTTTCTATTGATTGTATATCTTTTGTTCTGCATTTTCTATCTTACTTTTAGTTCTATAACTTTCCATGCATTTTTTTCTTTTGCAAGACCTTTTTTCCACTTTCTGATTTTCTGGAACAAGATCCTTCTGTCTCTTGGTATGCATGTTATGATGTTTACTTTTTCTTCTTCGGTATATATTTATCCACTATTTTCTCCAATATTTTATATAATATCTCGTATTTACCCTTATGTCATCACTTACGAAAATGTTTATCCCAATCTTTGTTTAATTCTTCATTAATTTCTGACCATTTTATATTTTTACTGTAGAAGTTGTATTTTCCATATTCCTTCCACTTTTTCATTTCTTGCTTATCCTCTATTTTCACTTGCTTTGGAATGAACTGTTAATTCTATGACATTATGATCTGAAATACTCGCATTATAAACTATTATTTCTTTAACATAATTCATCTCGTTCACAAATACTAGTCTAAAGTATTTTCCTTTCTTGTTGGCATGTGATTTATTTGTTGAATGTTGTATTCTAGTAGCATATCTAATAGCTTTTCAAATTGCCTCTTATCTTCTGCACTACTATTACTCTCTTTTTTATATGTATAAGTACAACCACATCTCCTATTCGTTCTTTCCATTCTACGAAAGGAAAGTTGAAGTCACCAGATAGGAGAATCGCCAGTCCTTGTGATTTCTACATATATCATCCAATTTTTCAATTATTAAGTCAAACTCTTTAGTATTAGGAGGTCTACATATACTATGTTCATCATTTTTCAGATTCAAATTCTACCGCTATTAGTTCACATTCTGAGTTACTATATTTCTCATATATTTTCCTTGTTTTTGTCTTTCCCATATATTGCGGTTCCCCCTTGATTCCTATTTTTTCTATCTGATCTATAAGTTTGGAACCTTTTATTTGATCATCATTCCCCAGTCGCTTGGGGAATA
>NC_061097.1:16463032-16468032 GCF_015104395.2 Macrobrachium nipponense | reverse complement strand
GTTTTGATAACACGTTTTGGGAAATTGAATAGTCACTCTATCTTTAACAAGTTTTGGAAAACAGTAACCAAATCTCCCTGTTTCCTGAAATGCCTTTCCTGTACGAGTAAAACAAAAATCTTTTCGAGTTGTTAAAAAAGCCTCCTAAAATAAAAAAAATGTCCATAAAAGAAAGAGGACATAACACTTCCACCTTCATCCTTGAAAAATGGTCGTTATATTCAACAGATGCTTTTTGTTTATTTGATATTTCCACATTCAACAGAGTTGGTACCTTCTTTATACTTGATATAAAGATGATTTATAAAACTCAAATTTAACAAAGTTAGGGACAATCTCGTTACATTTACAGTATTGTAAGAATTCCAAATTATGTTGTACTTTTTCTCATTTCTTACAGGCTCTCTCAAGGTTCCTTTTTTAACTACAAGGATCGGTTAAGCCTTTTTTTACCTTTTGACGTGGTGCAAAAGTATACTTATACATATACCGGATCCACGAGGAGGTTACTGAGGGTCAGAATCGACTGCCATCAGGGAATAAGCTTTCGTACTGGTTCCAGGCTCTCCACTCCCGAACATTCTTATATCACAGCTCATTCCAAAATTTGTAAAACTCGTATTGAAAGAAGTGATTTCAGCATAATAAGCCAAACAGCAAATCCTCACGAATTGCCCATACTTGAGTCTGTTTTTCAAACTAGTCCCCCTCCATTGTATTTGGAGAATCTCATTTTTCTTAGGATTTTTAAACTATTGAGTAATCTATTCATGATTCGTCAGATCCATGCTGATGAAATAAAGAAACTATTATGAAAAGTCGGAAATAACAAATTTGTTGTGGCTAATTGGTTTCCCGTGTCCAGCTACCCTGACACTGATGCATCTTGCTGGTCGTCGCCTACCCTGCTTTTGATTTATGATATGATTTATGATATGATATATATGATGATATGATCTGATATATATATAATATATACATATATATATATATATATATATATATATATATATATTATATAATATATATATATATATATATATATATATATATATATATATATATATATATATATAATATATATGAGCATAAAATATAGTTAAAACAGAATTCCAACTAAAGAGAGCAGGCCATAAAAATGCCAAAAAGTATTAAGTCAATATTTTTCAAAGACCAAACTCTCTCATCAGATAGGGGATGAATGAGAATAGTTACAGAAAAAGCGGTATTTAAACCAAGATATCACAGGTCAGTCGTTCTGAGTCACCATAGTTGACAATTTCTCTTTAACCTTCTTAATAGCTGGTTGGAGAAAGCCTTTATCTCTAATATCTGCCTATCACGCACTTTAGGTGATATTCATTATTTTTCTCTCTTTAATGATAATCAGAGCACATTCTGCCATCTGGCTTTTCAACCAACAATTGCTGCTATAAATTATAAGTGACAAATTCCAGTTTTATTCTGTGGTTATGGTTATTTTTTCTACATTCTGTTTTCATGAGCTCCTTTCATATATATATATATATATATATAATTTATATATCTATATTAATATATATATATATATATATATATATATATATATATATATATATATATATATATATAATGATCTGCTGGTTCCCAGACATCTGGAATAGAGACAATTCACAACTAAGGTAAAAATAGGTTGACCGCTCTTTGGCCACTCGGGAATCCAACAAGGAACCTTTCGTTGATGATGCAATGATCTAACCACTGGAGGGAAGGAGAGTAAAGGACAAGGACGGGAAAGACAGGCGTGGGAAAATGTGTGCAGAAGACTGAACAATGCATATATATAGATAGAGATATAGATATAGATATATATGATATATAGATATATATATATATAGATATATATATATATATATATATATATATATATATATATATATATATAGATATATATATATAGATATATAGATACATAGATAATATATAGAGTATATATATATATATATATATATATATATATATATATATATATATATATATATATATATCATTATATGCTGCTACTATTATAATGCATTGATCTTCTCTTTGACTGTATAAAATGTTAGAAAACAGATTTGCAACATTTTCAGATTCCTTATTTAGCTTAGAGTTAAAGGATGTCTAAAAATGTATGTTCAGATTTCACATAACATAATTTAAAAGTATATAACGTAGAATGTAAAAAGAGAGAGAGATTTAGTTTGTCCGTTCCAAGCTAGAAATTGTTTCCACAACTTGTCATCACCTCAGATTAGAGGAACTCAACATCTCCATTTAGTTTTGGATATATGTCATCGCATCTGATAAGGGACTTCTGTTTGGAACCTGTAGAGCATACTATGTACATGACTGGTTTCATACTTGTATGTCTTTGCTGAGGCCACGCGGAGATTTCCCAATTTTTCTGTAAAGTTACGTCCTTTTAGGAGCTTCTAGAAGGATTGCACCCTCTTTCACAAGCCCAAAACGTTTTGTGCAAAGAAATCCACTGTTCAGTTTCCGTATGAAAAAAAGAGCATTCATTACAGACTTTGAATCCCTGGTGTACAGACATGTCTCTCTCTCTCTCTCTCTCTCTCTCTCTCTCTCTCTCTCTCTCTCTCCCCATACTTGACATTACATTAACTTAACTTACTGAATGGCCACTCGTAACTTTTAGATTTTGGATTTCTTAGAGTGATTTAGTATTATTTAGTGATTTTTGTGGAATCTGAATAAACATTGTACAAGTGTGTAATGGCACCTTTTCCTTTTTGGAATATTGTGAATTGGTGAAATGTTTTGAACTGGCTGCAGCAGAAAGAAAATTGGTACCAAGGTAATGTGTTATATCTTTATTAGTTGCAACTAATAGTTACAGTGGTTTCATGAAACAAGTTTAAACTTTTACACATTGCAAATTTTTGTGTTTTGTGTTTGTTTCATTTGAAGTAATTTTTTTGTGCATTTATCCATTTTCTTATTGAAGTGATTTTTGTGCATTTATCTATTTTTCTTATTGAAGTGATTTTTTGTGCATTTATCCATTTTCTTATTGAAGTGATTTTTTGTGCATTTATCCATTTTTCTTATTGAAGTGATATCCATTTTTCTTATTGAAGTGATTTTTTGTGCATTTATCCATTTTCTTATTGAAGTGTGTGTTTTTATTTAATATTCAGTGTGATTACTGTTTTTACAATTTTGGTATTTTCCAGATTTTTCTGCGATGTGTTTTCTTCTACATTCACCATTTGATTAACTTAGTTGTTTTCATTAATTAATCATTGCACATTTAATTGAATTTAACACTTGTGAATTAATTTGCAATTACTTAGAATTCTTTTCAAGTTTTAGTGTTGTTTAACACTTGTGAATTAATTTTCAATTTTTAATTATTGCCTAACATTTTTGAATTTCGATTTGATTTAATTTTACTTAATTAATTCAAGAATGAATTAAACTTTACTTTGTTTTCAAGTAACAGTAATTTCCCTGATATTGTGAATTTCGCTTATAAATTTTGAGTTTGATAATAAATTTTTGTATTTAAAATTTTTATAAGTTTTCTTTTTCACCAATATAATTATAATTACATTTAGGTAGAAACAGAGTGGTAATTGAGTTGTTTTCCTTCAATTTACCTGAAGTGCGTTAGAACCAGGGAAGTACTTAGACTTCTGAAATCAGGGAAATACTTAGACATTTAAAGCTGTTAATGGAGTGATGCCCTTTAATTAATTTCATTACACATAAGATTACCCTCATACCTGTTTTCATGAACTTAAGTCTGATTCTCTGCAATACTGGTAAGTTGTTTAAGGGATCACTGTTGCCTTTAGAGTATTTAGTCGTTTATTACTTGTGATGAAGGTTCAGGTGTCTGGCTGTTGAGAGGTACTCATTTAATGATTGGTAAGTGTAGTAACCAGATACTTGGCACTTTGTCACTATATATATATATATATATATATATATATATATATATATATATATATATAGAGAGAGAGAGAGAAGAGAGGAGAGAGAGAGAGAGAGAGAGAGAGAGAGAGAGAGAGAGAGAGAGAGAAAATCTAATATCCTAAATTATGGGATAAAAGCACATTTTTACTTCCGCTGAAGAAACACACACGTACACACACAACGTCGAACGTTCTTGACGGAAATATAAGAGATTATTCCCTATTTCCATGGCTTCACCAATCAGTAAGACCTTTAACAGCGATTACTATCAATGCAAGTGAATTCATATTTTTCCTAGTGCAAATCCGTCAATAACAAAACTATTTTTTTTAGTGGTAGCTCTCTCTCTCTCTCTCTCCCTCTCTCTCTCTCTCTCTCCCCCCAGTTCAAGGACACGAGGAAAGTGAAACAAACAGAGTGCAAGATCCTTCGCCTTTACTCGAAGGTATTTCCACGCAAACCTCAAATCCTCATGGTCATATACTTTCTCTCTCTCTTCTCTCTAAATCATATATAATTTATGTATAATATATATATATAATAAATATATATACATACACACACACACACACACACACACACATATATATATATATATATATAATATAGTATATAGTATAGTTAAAAATTACAGCAGATGCACGTGACTTCAGTAAATAAGCGAACACCACAAGAAATTGACAAGCAGGAGGTCAGTACCAAGCGCTTTCTTGTGTTTATTCATGCATTGTCACGGCACAAATGACATACAGTTGGAAAGAAAGTTATCAGGTAAACAAAAACATCAAGAATACCAGATGACTAATTGTCAAAAGGGTAAAAATCAAAGAGAATCCAGGATCACACAATCACAAACTTTAAGGAAGCTTAGCCATACAAAAAAATTTATACAACTGAACATATTAATTTCGTTACTTATATTTATCAAGAATTTTTGTAATTATGAAGGCATCAAGTTTAAACAAATGCAAGACTTAAATCTAGAACACTTCCATTTTTGACTTGATGAAACAAGATTTAATGACATTCCTTTCAAC
>NC_061097.1:16455532-16458032 GCF_015104395.2 Macrobrachium nipponense | reverse complement strand
AGTATGTATGTATATATGTATATATTTGTTCTTATCTATCTAATGAAAGTAGCCCATAAAAACACCAAAATGCAGAAAGTTTATGCTATATTTTAGAGAACCAACTGTCTCCCTCTTCAGGCAGGTAATGAACTAGGGTAAGAGATATAGATATGTTATTTATTTGAAGGGATCTAGAGGTCAGCTGTTACGTCACTCTAGTTTACAATTTCTCTTTAATCTTCTTAATCGTTGATTGGAAGAAGATTTTATCTTCAATATCCGAGTTCCAAGATCCTTTTAAGAGGTACATCGTATTCGTTTGTTTGATCAAAGCTTATTCTATCATCTGGCTTTGATTAAAATTCGCTGAGCTCTGTTGGCCATACCTAACTTAACATTAAGGCTGTATTAATCTCTGGGGGAATAATTTACCTGTAAAACCTATATAGAATTGATAACAATCGAGGAAGGATTTTACATACTCCTGTATCTTTGAGGAAGGTCTTTTGTTGGATGTTAATCATGGATTTTGCTAAGGTATTTGGGTAGGTAAAAGCAAAAGGGTTAGTTTCCAATTGTCTGTGTTGACGTCTTGATCCTGTCCAGGTGTGGGATTTCGATTTTATAACTCTATGGATCGCTTTCTCAATCATATGAACAGGGTACTTGAAAGGTGACAGCTGCTTATGGATTAGTTCAATTTCCTTTTTCAAGAATATTCGGGGAGTAAATCTGTAAGGCTCTTAAGAATAAATTGCTTACTATGCCAATCTTGATAGAAATGTCATGATAACTAAAATAGTGAATGTATGAAAGTGAAAATATTGTTTTTTTGTATATGGTAAATTTGTATTCTGACATGTTCAAATCATTGAAACATCAAGGAAAGGAATTTTATTGGCTGTGTCCCATTTAACTTTAAATTTGATGTTGGCGGTAATGTATTTAATTTTGAAAGAAATCCGCTGATATTACCCTACCTATTATCTAAAATTTTTTTACAAATCTCATCCACAGCATGTCTTTAGGGTTTATTGCTTTATTATTATAGCTTCAAAATATTCCATGTTTTGATTGCAACACCCAAATTTTTTATAGAATGACTCACTGAATAAAGTAGAATTTGTTATGTATAATTTACAGCAGCAAATGTCGATTCAAAAACTAGATGGTAGAATCAGCTTTAGTAAAACAAAAAAATATGATGAATCTCTCAAAAGAATCTTGGGACATAGATATTATGGATAAAATCTTCCTCCAACCAGCGATTAAGATGATTACAGAGAAACTGTTAACTGGAGTGATGTATCAGTTGACCTCTGGATCCCTTGGAATAAGAAATACTGCCTTTCTGTAAATCTTACCTTCATTCAGTACCTGCCTGAAGAGAGAGACAGTTGGCTCTTCTCTGAAAAATAGCATTAACCTTCAGCATTCTGGTGTTTTAAGGCCTCCTGTTTATTAGATTGAATTCTGTTTTAACAGAAAATATCTTAGCCACATACAGTATACACATTTATATACGTACATATATATTCATATATACATATATATATATATATATATATATATATATATATATATATATATATATATATATATATATATATATATAATATATATATATAATATATATAGATATATATATATATATATATATATATATATATATATATATATATATATATATATATATATATATATATATATATATATATAGATTATATATATATATATATATATATTTTATATATATATATATATATATATATATATATATATATATATATATATATATATATATATATATATATATATATATATATATATATATATTATATATATATATATATATATATATATATATATATATATATATATATATATATATATATATATATATATATATATATATATATATATATATATATATATATATAATATATATATATATATATATATATATATCATATATATATATAATATATATATATATATATATATATATATATATATATATATATATATATATAAATATATATATAGATATATATATTATATATATAATATATATATATATATATATATATATATATATATATATATATATATATATATATATTTAAACAGCGTGATAGCATGATAGAAAATATACAAATAGTATATAGTTTATAGCCAATAGGGAAACAGGAACTCGGTGCATATTTTTCGCCAATATTGTAAGGCATTTTCAAGCATAAACTACATTACACTGAAAAATATTTCAAAGAACACTTGGTTCTTAGAAGAAAAATTATAAATAAGTTGAAAATAAAGGCGTATATAACTACTGCTTACAAAGCCATTAGATTTTTGGTAGCCTTTTAGACTGTGAACACTTATCATGGAATAATTCAGGTACTGGATTAAGCAAGGAGAGACAAAGGACATTAACAAGGATTACTTTGAGTCTCGAGAATCTCTTCTAAATCCCCTGCGTCAAAAATATATAAAACCTGGAAATTAAATCCCTTCTTAT
>NC_061097.1:16445532-16448032 GCF_015104395.2 Macrobrachium nipponense | reverse complement strand
GTGTGAACACAAACCGGCAACAGGAAGTTTTACTCGAATTCATACAAAGAATTACAATGTTATGACTGATGTTAAAGAAAATATTTCCATATTATAAAACTTATTAGAACGCATCTTCGCGCAAAGAAAAAAAAAATACATATTTTCAAGTGACCCTGAATTTTAATAAAAGGGTTATTAGAGTTTCATGATATTTTTGTAATTGCAAATAATCAATCATGGTCGCAGTGTATCAGTTGATCTTGTTCAAAAAGGTGCTGTATACCCAAGTTCAGTTACCGAGAGTTGTATATCAGTAAGTAGTGAGAACTGTGTATCAGGTGATACTGGGAGTAACCACTGGCCAACTTTAAGTCATTTAGCGCATATCACATTGTAATGGGCAAATGCTCATCTTAGTAATAGTTTTCATGTTTATTCTAGAGTTAAATCTTTGTACGTTGTATGGCTGACATAAAGTTAACTAGCAAAATTCTGATAATCAGTAGCGAGAAGTGAAATAGACGACCGCCCCCCAACCTTACGGAGTACTTAAGATGGAATTTCTCATGATAAGGAGCTGCATCTTAAGAATCATACATTATGTATGATGATGATAATTTTATCTATTGGCTAGTTTAAGGGAAGTGACTGAATTAATGGTTGCATGCTTGGACTAACTTCCATTCTGGACATCTATAATACACACAACTGGGAGTTATAGTTCTGGCTGAGAAGTCATCTGATATCGTATTGTTAAGGAACTATACAGGAAGAGTAACATTGAAGCAGTCAGAGCTGAAGTCTTTGTATGAGACCTTTCCCTCTGCATTAGTGTTTCTCCCTGCAAGAAAAATAAAGGCATTTGTTCAGCATTACATAGTACTTCAGTGATCTTAAAACGTCTTTTGTACAAGATCTTAAGTCTTTTGTACAAGATTTTAAATTTTTCATTGATGTTAAATTCAGTGACATAATGTGTGTATGTCTCCGCATCTATATCCAGGCTGCGGAATTTTCGTTTATCTCCTGTTTTCCTTCAGTTTTGTAACTTGCTTTGTTCGAATAGACGTGTTGGCTTTTCAAGTCCCGTTTTACCATAAACCAATCACTATAAGCTCAAAAGGCCTGCTGCCAGATCCTGAAAACTTCCTTATTATTGGATCAGGTTGACTGTCCCATCTCTATTGCAGTGGTGAAATAACCCCCCAAGGCATATTTTGCTACCCTTGTCATAAGCTCCAATTAGTGAGGAATGCATCTGGAGAAAGAATTTCACGGACTGAGAGGGGAAGCACATTCCATGGGATTTCATAGAGAAACTGCGCAATGCAAGATAATGAAGGTTTACTTTATCCTACAAACTGAGGTCACTACATATTGCGTTGATAAAAATAAAAATGAATGTTAAGCTTGCTGCTCAACTTCTTAGTGAATCCGTTGTAAACTCTTTACAATATTGCTTAGATTTCAAAGGATGTGAGGGGACAATCAAATTCCTTTGGATATTCTATCATTTGATATCGTTATTGATTTTTGCCTAAATGAAGGCAGCTGTCCGTTATCATTGTCTCAAGCACATGCTTTATAAACCATCTTCTGGAGTAAGAGCTCGATTCATTTATGGACTTCTTTTATGTTATTGTTCTTGAAATTGAAAACGAATAATGTAATGAGGTAAGAAAACGTTTAAAAATGTTACTTGAAAGTAAAAAAAAATAATTATATAAGAGAGACAGTTGAGGATTAACAATAACACTAGAACGGTAACTATCTTGGGTTCCAAGGTTCTTTTTACCAGTCAACGGGGAAGTGACCGCTGACTGACCTGGCCTCCCTGGTTCAGGTAAGGCTTCCGAGTCAGGGCATCTCCATACAGTATTATTCCTCCAAGGCTGTGGCTGCCCCCATCCCAAAGCCGCTTTGTGCAAGTTTCGTTTCGTTACTGATTTGTAATGCGGCTGGAAGTTCCATTATCCCTCGTTTCATTAAATGCATTTAATGATCGGTGTTCAATTCAAACCGGTCAAAGGTTTTCAACTATGATGCAATTAACGGAATGAACGCGGGAGAATTCAACAGCATTTGCATAAAAGAAATTCTGAAAGCCAAAGGCAATCAGGAGAGACATCGTGAAATTTTAATGCACGCGGGAAAATCTGATTAGATTACAGTAGTGAAAAGAACAAAGGAGCAAACACGCTTAATGTCGGAGCAAGCATACGGATGCATCCCTCCGCCCATGGCATCAAAGGAAGTCGGGTATTTGTTGCTTGTCGTAGCGTAACAGTCAAAGCGCTGGACGCATTTCTTTCCGAGACACGAGTTTAAAAGTTTAAAGTAGGAAATGTGAAATGCTTCATTCTATTCCATTTCGGATTTTCGAGGAATCCCTGCGAAAATCATTTTCAAAAGTAATGGGATACCGAAAACTTTGCTGTTCATTGGGCGGCCGTTTCATTTTTGTGTGCTCAGTCTTTTGACAGTGATGCAAGAGATCTTTTGTATAGCCTGGCTTTTG
>NC_061097.1:16430532-16438032 GCF_015104395.2 Macrobrachium nipponense | reverse complement strand
CAAAAAAAACTCAAAACCCAGAACTCTCCAACAGCCAATTCAATTGTTAACCATCCAACCACCAATTGCTCTCTCTCACTCACTCACTCACTCACTCTCTAACTATCTCTTTCTCTCCCTCTCTCTCACAAAACACACACAGGACGTTGTCAAATGGAACTCATAAACTCCTCCATACTATAAGCAAATATTCTGGTGAAGCATGGGTAGCCCTAAGTCCTGTTTTAGCCAATCCATACATGGAATACTCCGAAACTATAGTAATAAATGCAATAAAATCCAAAGACATGCTGTAGATGAGATATGTAGATGATATTCTAACATTTTGGGATAACAGGTGGGACAATTTAACGATTTCCCTTACAATATAAATGTATTAGTGCCCAGCATTAAATTTAAAGTTGAATGGAAACAGACAGCAAAATTCCTTTTCTTGATGTTTTAATAATTAGACACAACGGACAGACAATAAAAATTTACCATATACAGAAAACCGACGATTTCTGCACTTTCATACATTCACCATTTTAGTTGTCATGGCATTTCTATCAAGAAAGGTGTAGCCAGCAACCTTTTATGAAGAACCTTACGAATTTGTTCCCAAGATTTTCTGGAAAAGGAATTTGAACCAATTCGTAAGCCGCTTTTGTCTTTAAGGTATCCTGACCATATAATTGAGAAAGTGATTCATAAAGTAAACGTAATTTTCTACCGACCCCCTCAAGACAAGACCAGAGATATAGCCCAACAATGAAATAAAAATCCCACACCTAAGCAGGATTAAGACTGCAGTGATATTGTGAATTCATTGTGGAAGTGTTATTAGATGTGTGTTGGTCATGCTTTCAGTAATTTCGTTAAATTGGCATTTCGTTAAATATTTGATCTATCTCGTATTTTGAATAGTTTCATTTAAGCATTGATCAGGTACGTAAGCTTTCCAATTGCTGGTCTCTGTGTTTCAACGTTATCTGCTTTGCAGATTCGTGTCGACTCCCCCCCTCCCACCAACACCACCACCACGTGTGCCATTCTTCTGTAGTTCAACAGCTCCACTCAACCTTTCCTGCCAGTGCCATTCTTGGAATAGTATTCCGAGATTCCAGTGGGAGCAATCATTACTTACAATGGTCCACCTTGCGTGTGAGTTTATTATCAAGAGTTCTATCCTTGTTCCATACACAAGAGATGGGGTTACAAAAATTGTGCTGAATGACCCCCGCGGGGAACCAATTCAAAATATGAACCACATCTTGTGTAGTTGCCCACTAGGGCCCACTTGTTCGGACATGGATCTTAGAACAGCAAACGACACAGAACTCCAATGGGTAGAACAATGGTGCGATAAGATATGATGATGACTCACTAGATTTAGTATTTTTTGCTGCAACCCAGAGGCACATTTTGTTCTTGGTTTTTACATGATATTCATGAGAGCTCAAGTAATTTATTCTTCTGATTACCTAGTGAATTATACTTATAAGTAGACATAATGCGTTTACCTTCAATCCTTTTACAAGTAATTTATGGAGATTTCTTTACGTACCTATTTTTCACTTTTTCTGTTCACAAGTGGTAGGCCACACTTAGTCAGTTGTCGTTTCCAAAAAAAGGAAATTTTTAAATGAAGGCGCCAGTTCCCCAAGATTTTCCTAAAGTAAAATCTTACACCCCGGCCTGCCTTGTGACAATATATATTTAATCTTAAATCAGGAAAAATTAAAAACGTGATGATTATACGAACAAGTTACGGCCACGAAAGATAATTGGAACACTGGAGATGCTAAGAACTTTCGTCTTATTACCAAGACGAAAATGTGATGATGGATGATTCAATTTGTTCCTGGCATACGCATTAATGAATGCCTGTATCATCAGCGCTGGAAAAATTGGAGCAATACAACTAGGTAAAAACAGTAACAAGAATTAAATATCTTATTAATTGATAGATATTAGGTTGGATAAAACACCTCAAAGTATGGTTAATGACTGGCCAAAAAATGCACTCAATGAACTAAGAATTAATTCAAGCTGTAAACTTATGAGCAGAGAAAAAAAAAAGTGAAAACTGCGGCGAGTTTTTTGTAATGCTGTATGAAACTCTCAGCCACGGCCCATAAAACACTCTGCTGTGGTCTGTGTAACTTTCAGCCACGGTGCGGTGATGGTCTTGTTGTTGGCACCTATAGCGGTGACAGACGCACAATCACGGCTAACTTTAACCTTAAATAAAATAAAAACCACCGTGGTTAGATGGCTGCAATTTGGTATGTTTGATGATTGGAGGGTGGATGATCAACATACCAGTTAGCAGCCCTCTAACCTTAGTAGTCTTTAAGTTCTGAGGGCGGACAAAAAAAAAAGTTATCTCCAAATGATGAAAACTCAAGAAAATGGAGAAAGGTTTCATCGGCGGCTCGCTCTATAATTGCAAAAGCATCGTAAGGTAAATGTCAGATTTACAATGTGTGAAAAGTTCCCTAATGTCAGAGAACTCCACCTTAATTAAAGTACAGCCTATTCTATGCCTGACTCCAAGAAGAGAGTCAATTAGCGTAATACGTCCCGAGATAACATCTTGAGCATGCACATTTTTTAATCACCAAAGAAAGCACAATTTGTGGAATAGTGTGTGAATTTAAAAAACAATCCAGTTGTTCTTCGATTCCTAAAAAATAAAACTGCCTAAGATTAAGGCCATTTGAATAGTATTTCGTCCGACCTATGAACATTTGAATGTAATGAGTCGCCTACTTTCAACTAGACAATGAATAAAGTCTAACACTAGAATAGTATTTCCTTCAGAGAAGATAAATTAAGAGTCCTAGTAAAATTCCTTAAAACTTTTATCATGGGATCTTCGCATTTACGAGGAACAGAAAAAATGTAAGAGATCTTAGATGTTTTTCTCTTGAGTATCTATTGTTAATGAGCAACGTATTTGAGCTATAATTTTACATAAATTACTCCAAGCAAAAACACTTAATTATAAAACTAATTATAAAACAGAAATGATGAGCAAGGCGATACACTTCATTTTGGAAATAAATTCTTAACTAATGTTTTATGATTTTGAAATGGATTATTTTTATGTTTAAATTCAACTTGGTCACATTATAAAAAAACAAAACATTTTCTGTACTATTTTTTTAAGAGGAGGAGCTGTTTTGAGTATAATTTACGCAAACGAATTTTTTTTTCTTTTTACGTTTAGAAAAAATGTCTGCAAAAACAACATCAACAGGGCAATATAAAAAGTTGGTATTCAGCCCGGAGAATAAGATCAAGATAAAATTTTTTTAACCGTGTCTCCTTTTGTTTCCTCTTATCGCAAACACTCGGGGTACGAAAGGAGGAAGGAAGATGAAGAGAAGAGAATACGCGGGAGAATAGCAGTAGTAAGTAGCAGTAAACTGCAATCATTTTCGAAGTACTGAACGGAAGAAAAAACTATGCAAGTCAAATAGAGGCTTCTATTCCATGGAAAAAAGCCAGATGCTTTAAATGTTAATTTTTAAATAAGCATAAAAAGATCACACCCTCCCTCTAGTCCTGAAAGCATTTGCGAATAACAGCTAATAGCAATGAAGTAAAATAAAAGTGATAAATTAAATATATAAAGCAGAGAAATGCAATTAATGCAAAATAAACGTCCGTCTTTGGCAACAAAATTATGAATATTACTGAATGAACGGCATTATAATGCTCGAAATTTAGATTTTCAGATGAAACTTACAAAGGAAAAACCCGGGAAAGTAATATAGGACTCATTAAATACTAATAATCATAGGCATTATTGAATTTTTCAATATTCTTTGTACACTAATGATATCCATTGTTCAGAGGAGAGGCCGAGTATTTGAGTAAGTACTTCACTTATTAATCTATTTATATATTCCTATTTCCCTACTTTTTTTTTTTTCATGCTCTGTTGTGTTCCGTCACCTTCACAGCAATAATTCTATTTTGTATGCGTTTAGGGATGTTTATACACACACACACACATTACGTTTCGACAGCCCAATGCAAGGTCCTTCTTTCCTTTCCAGTACATCTTCGGTTCCACCTATCAATCGACTTGTAGGTGTTCCTATCCCACTCCCTCCTAAACCTCAAGAAATGTACACTCCCTTTCCCTTCACCAGTCCACTGCCTTCCGTTCTTTCCACATAGCAAATTTTTTTGCTTGACTTGTCGACGTCTTTCTACTCTTTGAATTCACATCCACGACAAAAATACTTAACCTCAAAAGCTTCAACATTTACATTTCACTTCCACATAGGAGAATTCTCAACAATCATTGGTCCTTCCAAAGACACTAAAGGTCTCTTCTCAATCTTTCACACACACTGCTCTCTTACTTGCTTCACCTATTCAGTGGTTCAGCTCTTCTCTCATTCTAGTACCATCCATTACATCTACTCCCATATTCCTTTTCGATTCACCTGCTTTCAGTCTTCCATTATGGAAAAAAATTTCATACCTTTATCTTCCCGACTTCTAATCACTTTCAATACCCTCCTCTAGAAATCATCATCACATCCTTAAATTAGACTGAATTATCTCTATTACTCGCACTAAGCAAAAAAAAATATATATATCAACTGAAGCTATTAACCATTCCGGATCTTCCCGAGCTAGTGACCCCCAAGGGTTTTAACCCGGTATGTAGCCACCTTTGCGGCGTGTTTAGTGTAAACCCGTTGGGGATTACCGTAAATACATAAACAAAAGACTAAATATCATAAGATCATGACCCCCAAAGAAATATTAGTTCTAAATAATGACCGCCGAAAAACCCTCAGGGGGTCACTATCAAGGAAAAATTAACCATGCCACTCTAATTACGACTGCTCATTTCATTACTGAACTGGTCTCATTTCCTTTATCAAAATTAAAACTTGGTTTTGTCCATGAAGAGATTAAACCGCCATAAAGATATAACGCACCTTGCTTTGTCCGGGCCACCAAATCAGTCACTCACCTGTACTTATTTATATATAGATATATATATATGGAGATATATATATATATAGATAGATATAATATATATATATATATACGTATATATATATTTACTATATATATATATATATATATATATATATATGTATATATATATATATATATATATATATATATATATATCTATATATATATATATATATATATATATATCATATAATATATATATATATATTATATATATTTATTATATATATACATATATATATATATATATATATATATATATATATATATTATATATATACACTATATATATATATAGATATATATTACATATACTATATATATATATATATATTATATATATATATATATATATATATATAATATATATATATATATGATATATGCTTAAAAAAAATCACAGTAAAGCACCCGTGACTTCATAAATAAGCGAATTCACAGGAAAATGATAGTCAGAAATCCAAGCGCTTTCATCTTTACTCAGACATTGTCAAGGAGTTAATGAAGAACAATTGAAGAGAAAGGTCTCAGGTACAACACAAGATCAAGAATACCAGATGGTTAATTGTCAAAAGGGTAAAAATTAAGAGATAATCCAGGATTATCGGATATCACACGGTCACAAACCTAAACAGATTGACCCTAACCGAAATTACAAAGTTTCTTTACAGTCCAAAACATGTAAAAACTGAATATATTAATTTTGTTGCTTATATTTATCTACAACTTTTTTTCATTATGAAAGCATCAAGTTTAAATAAACCAAGACTTAAATTTAGAACATTTTTATTATTTGACTTGGTGAAACAAGATTCAATGATATTCCTTTTAACTGTGTCATTACATGGGATTAAGGCTCTTGCATGACTCCAGTTAATAGGATGGTCTAAATCTCTCATATGTACAAATAATGCATTGGATATTTGCCCAATTCTCACAGAATATTGATGTTGTTTGAGACGTTGTGAAAGAGATTTACCGGTTTGTCCGTAATAGACTTTATCACACTTTTTGCAAGGAATTTCATATATGCAGCCTAGAAGATCTTTAGGAGAATTTTTGATTACTAAACTCTTGACATTAATATTACTGAAAACAATATTTATGTTAAAAACCTTTAAAATTCTAGGAATATCTAAATACCTTTCATCATAGGGTAATTTTAGAATGTTATGCTTACTAAATTCAAGTTTGTCATTAGTTGAATAAAATGTTTTTCTAGCTCTTTTCCATGCCACATCTACAAAGGTCCTTGGGTATTTAAGTTTCAATGCAATATCATAAATAGATTTAATTTCAACATCAATGAACTGCGGGCTACAGACACGTAAAGCCCTTAGAAACATTCCAGAAAAAACAGAGAATTTAACATTTTGATGGTGATTGGAGTAGTAATGAACAAAAGAGGCAATGTTAGTTGATTTTCGATAGACTGAAAAGGTGAAATTTCTATCATTTCTATGGACAGTTACATCAAGAAAATTCAAATTACAAAGTTTCTTTCCTTTCTTATTCTTACCAGTAAATTTTATAAAAGGGACTAAATTATTGAGATCATTAAAGAATTCGTGGAGATTTTCGTGAACTGGCCAAATACAGAAGATATCATCCACATATCTAAAACAAATAACATTTTGGGGCAAAATTCTTGGCAAGAGTTTTGTATAAAAAAATTCCATGTAAATATTGCGCCTCCCTACCTTATATGTATGGTTTAGTCAAGACACATAAAATCAATAACCCTATCAGACCAATCATTAGTTCAGTGGGCTCAGTTACGTATAATTTATCTAAATGGCTTGTAAAAATTCTTGTTCCTTTGGTAGGAAACATTCTATACAAATGTTAAAAAACAATTTTTATTTTATAAACAAATTGAATAGTTTAAATTTGAATTTTGATTTTAATATGGTTAGTTTTGATGTTGTCTCTTTATTTACAAAAGTGCCTGTAGATGACTTACTTGAATATTTGGAGGAGGAATTAGAACGTCATGACATTCCCTTAAGTGTGGCAACCTCATTAGTCTCATAAGGTTATGTATCAAAGATAGTAACTTTTGTTTTAATGGGGAATTTTTGTTCAAAAGTTTGGCATGGCTATGGGTAATACCTTATCTCCTGTCCTTAGCAATATTTACATGGAATTTTTTTAGACAAAACTCTTGCCAAGAATTTTGCCCCAAAAAGTTATTTGGTTTAAATATGTGGATGATATCTTCTGTATTTGGCCAGTTCACGAAAATCTCCACGAATTCCTCAATAATCTCAATAATTTAGTCCCTTCCATAAAATTTACTGTAAAGGAAGAAAGAAATTGTAATTTGAATTTCCTTGGTGTAACTGTCCATAGAAATGATAGAAATTTCACCTTTTCAGTCTTTGGAAAATCAACTAACATTGCCTCTTTTGTTCATTAAATTCTCTGTTTTTTCTGGAATGTTTCTAAGGGCTTTACGTGTCTGTAGCCCGCAGTTTATTGACGTTGAAATTAAAACTATTTATGATA
>NC_061097.1:16415532-16425532 GCF_015104395.2 Macrobrachium nipponense | reverse complement strand
TGGGACTATTCTCACATCAGTGGGTTTGGATACATTTTGAACCCTAACTCTATTGGCCGTTAAATTTTCTAAAATGTTAAACGGGCCTTCAAACTTAGGTGTCAGTTTATAATTTAAACCTTTACGTACGTATACTTGTATGTATACCTGATCGCCCACGGCATAGGTTCTAGTTGGCTTAGCTATTTTATCATGATTTTTTTTCATTATGATCTGTGCTTCTTCTAAATTCTTACGAATTATATTATATCGACTTATGCTTGCACCATACATCCTTTAGAGGATTTGATAAATTAGTTGTAGGCTTTAAGATGTGGAAAGCGGTTCGGGCCGGATACCGTACAGTGCCTCGTGCGGTGTCATTTTAATAGACACATGATACGAGTGATTAAGTGTGCTTAGTACCGCAGGTATGGCAATCGTCCCAGTTGGGATCTGCCCCCCCTAGGGTGACCCTTAAAATGTTTAAAACCTTACGATTTGCCCTTTCCACTAGCCCATTAGACTCTGGGTGATAGATCATGGTATTGATTTTCTTTATACAAAGGAATTCGCACAAGGAGTTAAGGAAATGATTATTGAACTCCCCGCCCGAGTTCTGAGATAATGATGTGTGGAATTCCATGTTTACAAATGTAGCACTCGTAAAACTTCCTAGCGCACTCGACCGCGGTTTTTGTTTTAAAAGCGCTATAAGTTCTGTATATCGAGTCAAAGCGTCTATAATTACTAGGAGGTGCTTATTTCCTCTGTCTGACTCGTAAAATCCTAGCTTAATTAATAAATCTAAATGTACTCTTTCAAAGGGTTGATTTGGCACGGGGTAAGCCCCTAGCTGACAGGTGTCTTCGTGTGCCCTTTGTATTCTTGACAAGTGCGACAATTTGCTATGTTGCTTTTTTATACTGTAAGCATCGTACGCCAATAAAATAAGGATTTGGCTTTCTGTGACATCAAGGTATAACCCGGGTGTCCGTGCAGTGGATTTTCATGCAACCACTTTTAAGGGACAGTGGGGGTATGAGTGAGATAGGCACCACCACCTGGTTGTTATTCAACTGCGGTGTGTTGCGGGTTTTCCTCGTCACGGATCTACACAGGATATTGTCCTGTAGGATATAATTCTGATGCTTATACTTTAGTGGTATTCTTTTTTCCTTCGGATTTACCCGTTGTTTAAAAACGCAATGATGATTTTTTCTATTTGCGGATCTTTTTCTTTGTTCCGTCTGTAATAGTTCAGCACTCCAGCCCAGATCTTCCTGTTCAGATATAGTTTTTAAACAACGGGCATGGAGGTTGAGATATCTATTAATTATTCAGTCTAATGGCTCGGTACAAGATGAAGAGGGGTTGCGTGATAATGCGTCAGCAATGATATTTGCTTTCCAGGTAAATACCCGATCCTCGCGCCAAAGTCCTGAATGATCATGTGCCACCGAGTTCGCTTGGGGCTGTGACTAAAGCCTTTAAAGAAGTCGGTTAGGGGCTTATGATCAGTGAGAACCTTGACGGGATAACCGTATATTATGAATTTAAAGTGCACGAGTGAATTAACAATAGCGAGCCCTTCCTTGTCTATTCTGCATATTTACTTTCGGAAGGTCTCAGTTTACGTGAATAAAAGCTATAGGGAAAAACTGTCTATCATATTGTTGAAGCAATACCCCACCTACTCCTAGGTCTGAGGCGTCTGTTGCTATGAAAAATTCCTTACCGAAGTCAGGAAATTTCAAGATAGGAGAACTACACAGTTCATCTTTCAATTTATCGAACGCCTGTTGATGACTTTCAACCACATCGAAATCTACGCCCTTTTTTATAAGATCGGTTAGGGGAGCGGCTATGATTGAGTAGTTGCGGATGAAGCGGCGATAGTAACCGCTGCATCCTAAAAATTGCTGTATTCCCTTGACGTTAGTAGTATCGGAAAGTTTTAGCTGATAGCCGACACCTTATCGTGTACGACTTTAAGACCTTCACTAGAAACCGTGAAACCTAGATAGACTATTTCTGTTTAAAAAATTCACACTTACTTATCTTTACCCTTAAATTATGCTGCCTTAATCTTTGTAACACTAACTCCAATTTACGTAAATGTTCTTCTAATGTGTTGGAAAAGATTACTAAGTCATCCATGTAGGCATGTAGGATATCTCCCAACAAGTCTCCAAACACGACGTTTATCATACGAGTAAAAGTTTATAGGAGCACAACGTAAACCAAAAGGCATACGCAAAAATTCATAATGTCCCCTGGCTGTGCTAGAAGGCAGTGTATGGGATACTTTCTGTTCCATCGGAATCTGATGAAATCCTTTTAGTAAGTCTAGGGCTTGTGAAATATTTATTCTGGCCTAGTAAAGATAGGATATCATCGGTACATGGTACTGGGAATCTGTCAGGGATTGTTTCTTCGTTTAAACGACGAAAATCTACGCATATCCGCCAAGTTCGATCTTTTTTCGGTACTACTATTAACGGAAAATTATAAGGGCTGTTTGATTTCCTAATGACTCCTTCCTTTAACATTTTACCTACTTCCTCTGTTATCTCATTCTGAAATTTCATAGGAAGTCGGTACGAAGGTACATAGATTACTTCTGTTTGTCCTTGAGCCTGATTTGATGCTCGATGACATCCGTTTTTCCTAAGGTTCCATCCGTAGTGGAAAAAACATCATGATATTTAGTTAACAGATTCAAAAATTTCTGCTGAATTTCTTCTTCTTGAATGTCCTGATTGATTTTGTTCTTTATAGATTGCAACAGGGGTTCATCCGCGACTGATTGAGCGTGATTTATCTCAGCTACGGTAAGAATGCGATGTTTATAAACTTCGGCATCCAAGATATGTTGATTTTTGTGGATTACTAAAGTGGTATTCAATGATTACAGACTTCGATGTTACATTGTTGTTGTGAGCCGACTGTATAAACGGCTTGTGTGACGGATAATCCGTGTGTTTTCAGAGTTTCGGAAAGGATTAATGTTTCAGGTCCTGGCAAGGTTCTCTTTACACGCACTAATATATTTGAAGTACGTTAGCTCGAGAGTTTGCGTGCAAGCTGATATTACGGGTGAGCGAGAGTTCTGTTTGGGTTGCCTGTATTATTTCTTGGTTCATGAGACAGGTGATTGGTTCCGTAATGTAAGTGACAACTCTGGCCTGTCTCTTTATTATCTAAAACTGATTTTAGGGTATTAGAAGACCTATAGAATTTCCCTTTGATATACACGCCGTGTTTTGCAGGTGCTAAGATAATATTTTGAGTGCCCATAGACGGGTATCCGATAATTACTGCGGGAGACATATTAATGTTTTGTACAACGACAAAGGTATCAGCAAACGTGCGCTTACCGACCTTGTACTGTACATGAGTTACGCCCACAACATTTAATTCATTATTCCCAATGCCTGAGAGCCTTATTCCGGACTTTTCTATAGGGAAATTTGAAAAGAGTAAATGATGAGTCCTTAAATCCATTATATTACGTGGACTACCAGAATCAAAGAACAAAGTGAATGACTTATGGTCCAAATTTACTGCATGTAAGGTTGGTCGCAAACTCGTTTTGACTAATAATTGCATGAATTTGTTGCAAATCTACGGGAACCTGCACAGATTTTTTTGATTCGGCCGTGTGTTTCATAGGAAAATCAATTGTCTCACAATGATCTGATAAATGATTAAACTGATTATTTGATACAAAAGATGTTGATATTGATGACCCAACATCGCCCTCTCCCCCCTTGGAGTGAACTACGTGGTATTTGTTTTGTTTATCACACCCTGAAAATTCGCTTGCCCTTGCGAGTTCTGGCTAGACGGCCCAGGAACAGAGGTACCTGAAGCACGATTTGTTTGTTTCTGCTGTTGTGCAGAATTTCCGTTTGGTTGTTTCTTCTTATAGTATGAGGGACCCTTCTAATGCCATGACCCCAGGTCATTGGTTTATATTTACAGATCTTGTAAATTATATAACAATGTAATTATTACATATATAAGAGAATACCACAGGAAAATGATAGTCAGAAAAATCCAATTGCTTTCGTCTTTACTTAGACATTGTCAAGGAACGAATGAAATATAGTTGGGAAAGAAAGTTATCAGGTAAACAACAAGATCAAGAATACCAGATGGTTAATTGTCAAAAGGGTAAAAATTAAAAGAGATAATCCAGGATTATCGGATATCACACGGTCACAAACTTAAACATAGATTTAACCCTAACAGAAACTACAACGTATCCGTATAGTCCAAAACATGTAAAAACTGAATATATTAATTTTGTTGCTTATATTTATCAACAACTTTTTTCATTATGAAGGCAAGTTTAAATAAACCATGACTTCAATTTACAACATCTCCATTATTTGACTTTATGAAACAAGATTCAATGATATTCCTTTTATCTGTGCCATTACATGGGATTAAGTTAAGGCTCTTGCTTGACTCCAGTTGATAGGATGATCTAAATCTCTCATATGTACGAATAATGCATTCGATATTTGCCCAGTTCTTACAGAATATTGGTGTTTCTTTGATTCGTTGTGAAAGGGATTTACCGGTTTGTCCGTAATAGACTTTATCACACTTTTTGCGAGGAATTTCATATATGCAGCCTGGAAGATCTTTAGAATTTTTTATTACTAAACACTTGACATTAATATTACTGAAAACAACATTTATGTTAAAAACCTGTCAAATTCTAGGAATATCTAAAAACCTTTCATCATAGGGCAATTTTAGAACGTTATGCTTAACTAATAACCAACTTGAATTTAGATTCAAGTTGGTTATTAGTTAAATACAATGTTTTTCTAGCTCTTTCCATGACATCTACAAAAGTCCTTCGTTATTAAGTTTCAAGGCAATATAATAAATGTTTTAATGTCAAGAGTCAATAAACTGTGGGCTACAGACACGTAAAGCCCTTAGGAATATCCCAGAAAATAAAAAGAGAATTTAACATTTTGATGGTGATTGGAGTAGTAATGAACAAAAGAGGCAATGTTAGTTGATTTAAGAAAGACTAAAAATGTGAAATTTCTATTATTTCTATGGACAGTTACACCAAGAAATTCAAATTACAATTTCTTTCTTCCTCTAATGTACCTGTAAGATTCCTCCAGGATTGTAAGAAAATTAAAAAAGACGAAACAGTGCAAGTAATAAAGGCAGACAAGTCTGATGCAGTGGTAATTATGAATCAAAGTGACTATGTAAGTAAAATAATGGCATTGCTAAATGATACCGAGACTTACACGAAACTGAGGTCTGATCCTACACAGACAGTGAACTCACATTTTAATAAACAAATTAAATCCATTCTAAAGGGCTTGGACCATTTAATTAAACAGTTTACACCGCAATGCGCCTCCCTACCTTATATGTATGATTTAGTCAAAAGACACAAAATCAATAACCCTATCAGACCCATCTTTAGTTCAGTTTTTAAAACAAATGTAAAAAGCAATGTTGATTTTATAAACAAATTGAATAGTTTGAATTTGAATTTTGATTTTAATATGGTTAGTTTTGATGTTGTCTATTTACAAAAGTGCCTGTAGATGATTTACTTGAATTTTTGGAGGATGAATTAGAATGTCATGATATTCCCTTAACTGTAGCAAACCTCATTAGTCTCATAAGATAGTAAATTTTGTTTTAATGGGGAATTTTTGTACAAAAGTTTGGCACGGCTAAGGGTAATCCCTTATCTCCTGTCGTTAACAATATTTACATGGAATTTTTTTAGAGAAAACTCTTACCAAGATTTATGCCCCAAATAGTTATATGGTTTAGGTATGTGGCTGATATTTTCTGTATTTGAGCAGTTCACGAAAATCTCCAGGAATTCCTTAACAATCTCAATAATTTAGTCCCTTCTATATAATTTACTGTAAAGGAAGGAAGAAATTGTATTTTGAATTTTCTTGAAGTAACTGTCCATAGAAATTATAGAAATTTCACCTTTACAGTCTTTCGGAAATCAACTAAGATTGCCTCTTTTGTTTATAACTACTCCAATCACCATCAAAATGTTAAATTCTGTTTTTTCTGGGATGTTCCTAAGGGCTTTACGTGTCTGTAACCGGCAGTTTATTGACGCTGAGATTAAAACTATTTATGGAATTGCCTTGAAACTTAAATACACAGGGACTTTTGTAGATGTGGCACGGAAAAGAGCTAGAAAAACATTTTATTTAACTAATGACAAACTTGAATTTAGTATGCATAACATTCTAAAATTACCCTATGATGAAAGGTTTTTAGAAATTCCTAGAATTTTAAAAGACTTTTAACAAATGTTTTCAGTACTATTAATATCAAGAGTTTAGTATAAAAGATTCTCCTAAAGATCTTCCAGCCTGCATATCAGGAATTCCTTGCAAAAAATGTGATAAAGTCTATTACGGACAAACCGGTAAATCTCTTTCACGTCGTCTCAAACAGCACCAATATTTTGTGAGAACTGGGCAAATATCGAACGCATTATTCGTACATATGAGAGATTTAGATCATCCTATCAACTGGAGTCGAGCAAGAGCCTTAATCCCATGTAATGACAGTTAAAATAAATATCATTGAATCTTGTTTCATCAAGTCAAATAATGGAAATTTTCTAAATTGAAGTCTTGGTTTATTTAAGCTTGATACCTTCATAATGAAAAAAGTTGTAGATAAATATAAGCAACAAAATTCATATATTAAGTTTTCACTTGTTTTGGACTATACGGATACGAAGTAGTTTCTGTTAGGGTTAAATCTATGTTTAGGTTTGTGACCGTGTGATATCCGATAACCCTAGATTATCTCTTTAATTTTTACCCTTTTGACAATTAACCATCTGGTATTCTTGATCTTGTTGTTTACCTGATAACTTTCTTTCCAATTGTATTTCACTCGTTCCTTGACAATGTCTTAATAAAGACGAAAGCGCTTGGATTTCCGACTATCATTTTCCAGTGGTATTTGCTTATTTAATGATCACACACACACACAATATATATATAATATATATATATATTATATAATATATATTATATATATATATATATATATATTAATATAATAAGGGCACTTAAAATTAAAAACGAGAGAGAGAGAGAGAGAGAGGAGAGAGAGGAGAGAGGAGAGAGGCGTAGAGATGAGAGAGAGAGAGAGAGAGATTGCAAGCATGAATTTGCTTGCAATAGGTAAGTAGCTAATAGGCCGGGTATTCACGCAGAGCTTACCTGTCAGTCTCTTTGTCAGTTGAGTTGAATATAGAATTTAGGCCAAAGGGACTTATGATAAGGTCATTCAATGCTGATATGGAAATTGACAGTAAAAGGTTTGAAAGGCGTAACTGGAGGAAAACCTCGCACTTGCACTATGAATTAAGCACTATTAGGAGCGGGTTGGAAGATAAGATGAAGAAATAGAATATGAAAGGAGGTATAGTAAATGGAACGAAAGTGGTTGCACCTAGGAACCAAAGGCATGCTGCAAAGAATGTTAAATAATTCCTACAGTACACCGCATGAGGTCCACTGATGGGACTACCCAGCTATTGGGTCTCTGTCAGTTTATCCAAACTGATGTTAAATCATACGTGTGGATGACAATGTGTGGGCGGAGTCAGTCCACTCACCAAAACTAATGAACTGATGAAATTACCTTTAGTTCTGTTGAATGACTGACCAGTGATCGCATGTGTGGACGGGTACACAACGATTTTATAATAGTTCGCCGCTGGATTTTGGCTGAGAAGGATCTCAGCTGCTCCGACCAGAATATGAATAAACAATGTATAGACCTAATTAATTTCATTATCAGACCCTGCATTGCTATTTCTAGAACGTTGTGAGTCCAAAATCATATAATAAATAATAACTATTTCCATATAATAAATACAATTTGACATAGGCCTTGGCCAGTGTCCTGCCTTTTTATGAAAAGTGTTAGTAGTGAAAGTAGGCTTCATAAATAACTCAACCAACCCTTTTGTCTAATTTAACCTTTTTCATAATTATTGTATAAGAACAGACATCTCTCTTTAATAAGCAATATTTAGACCATACTCTGTTACGCCTTTTTGCTTCTTTCCTATTTTGATGTGAATTGCCGCAGCAGAAGCTAGTCTATGTAGCTCCACCGCCTATCAACCAACAGAGTTTCCATCGCTGCAGCGACGAAGACTAGGGGAGAAATGAGGGCGATGACCTCGAGTTGACTGTCTAATTGACAGTTCTACTCTTTACTTGTGGATGCTCATCTGTTGAACGGTTGTGGGTGGTGGTGAAAAAATTCAGTCCACGAGATTTTTCGCTTCAAGACTCCTGCTGAATCTATGGTGGCTGACAAACGGCGGGAACTTACTGGACAAGGCACATCAAAGACACAAATACTACTGCGCATTTTGTTGAATTGCATGTAAGAGCCGCAGTATGCAACGTCATGTTTCGTCTCATTGCTTGTTTGAGTGGTTTAGAGCAAAATCAAAGTCCTTAAGCCCAAGTATTTAAAAATGAAATGACCCAATTAGCAACCACCTGGACAGGAGGTTGGTACAGAGAGAGAGAGAGAGAGAAGCAGCCACTTCATTCCAAGGTTCCTGTGAAGGTTGAAGTACTGATACACAGCATGAGTTTATCCAACCAACCTACCACCAGACAGTTGCCACCTCATGTATTGTCACAACGAGTAACTAATCGAGGGCAAGAACACCCGGGGAATAGAACTAACGTAAATTCGAGACACCAAGTCAAATTTAACAATGGGAAACCATGAATAATTGCCAAAACTGTAAAGAATCAATCTTAAGCCAAGTTGTCAGTAACCTTGTTGCCTAGTGCTACGGCAACTTAGTACTCGAAAGAGATACCTCATACAGAGCATGTTTCTAGATACTGGCAGGCAACGCAGCTTCATTTCTAGTTGACTGGCACGTAAAATCAAGTTACCTGTTATCAAGCGCGTGGCACTGAACATTGCGCCATTTGGGTCTCAAGTGGCTGAGGGAGAGTTTTTGATGTAGTCGCATGTTGTATCCATCTGGGAAAGAGGGTGATCCGCACTTAGTAGTACACCATAACGTGAACACTTCAATCCATAACATCAGACTTGTTATCATAAAGAATCATTCGTAAGAGAAGGGATGGGAAATGGCAGATGTTGATATTAAAGGGGATGTGTTGAAGAATGTAAATTTGTTGACTGGGGCAGATTATTTTAATTACTTTATAATTGGTAGGGATAAAACTGACAGAGCCAGTGTTCTTGTCACACATAGTGGGATCACACCTTAAGGAAGGCTACCTTAGTAGGCCTTGCAGGGAGTTAACAAGAGTTAACAGAGCTAAAATTTGTACTTTAAGGTATGTAGAATAGTAGAATCTGAACCTGATGTAGACATCTGGTGAAAGTTGGACACTGTAGAAATCACACCGCATGAACAGTTTACGATGTCAGAACATGCTGCTGTTGACAAAGTTATAGAAGCATATAGAAAACAGAGCAAGGTTACAGAGTTTCCCTACCTATCCGCAGGTCAGACAGACCAAGTAAGAGCTATAACACGGCCCTCCCCCAATTACATTTGTTAGAGGCACACTTCACAAAAGATGAAAGTTACCGTAAGGATTATGAAAAAGTCCTTTGGACTTATTTAGAAGCTGGCATCATAGAGGAAGTCCAGAGCACAAAGGTAGAGGGCTATAATCTCCCATATATTGGCGTTAAAAAGGAAAGTCTCAACACCTCTCCACATAGTTTTCAATGCCTCCTCCAAGGCTAAAGGTGAAATTTTGCTTAACGATTGTTTATGTTCAGGGCTGAACATGGTCGAGTTACTGTATGATTTGTTGATTCATTTCAGAGAGAAGCTGTACGCTCTCACCTCACATTTCCAAAGCCTTCCATTGAGTAATCTTATGCCCTCGAGATGTAAAATACACACATTTTTTGTGGAAAAAAGTATGGGAAGATTGTAACGTATGAATTCAAGGTAGTT
>NC_061097.1:16406163-16413663 GCF_015104395.2 Macrobrachium nipponense | reverse complement strand
GAAAGCATTGTGGCTATTATAATTACATACGTGGCCAGAAGATTACACACACACACACACATGCACCCATATATATTATATATATATATATATATAATATATATATATTCAACACATGTGTATATTGTAACATAGTAAAAAATATTGCTATTCCTTGCCTACACTGTTCTCTTTTGTTCCATATGTTCATTTCTAACAGCTTTTTTTTTGGCTTTTAAATGAATGTGCGATTATTTTGGAATAATAATTTAGTAACACCATGGCTACTGAGGGTGAATTTAAAAACAAAATAGAATAAACAAGAGTCGTTGAAGGATCGTTGACACCGGTCGTTAGGCACGTTTATGGTCCAGGTGATGAAGAAAGAGGGCTACTATTAGAGGTCTTAGATATCCCCTCACTTCATTGTGAAAGCAATTTCGCGAGCAAGGAAGTCATTCTATGGACTGCGATATAATACCAAGGAAAAAAAACCAAAATGATATGTGTCCCTTCCCTTTAATCCAGAAGTGAAGAATAAAAGTGGGCATATAAACAAAAGTCAGAAGGAAACTAAAATTGTGTTCAAATATGAAAAACACAATAAGACGCACCCTCGTAAGAAAAAAAAAACTATGATAAAAACTCCCATAGCCCCTAGCGTTACGAACTACCATGTATGGATTGTAATAGTAAATATTTTGGTGAAAGTGGACGGGGACTACATATACGTTTGGGCGAACATAAGCAAGCTTATGAACTACAATCACAAAACAGCGCAATTGTAGCACATGCATTCAGTAATGATCATAGACCAACTGGAACGAAGCTAAAATTATCTTTAAAAGTAACAATGTAAATGTTAGACGGACTAGTCGAGGGAGCTGCTTCAAGTTTAGGAGAATCATTTCAAAGGAAACAAGTCTTTGTCAACGATGGCCCATTTGTTAATTTTTGTATATTACTAGTTATGTTTTTTTTAAAAGATTTTTAACTGTAGGACAGGCTCTGTTTTTCCCTCTCCTGATGCTGCTTCCGCCTTGCCTCTCCCTGTCCAGGTAACTGCTGCCCCACGGGAGTCTGGTTACGGTGCCCAATCAACGGGCTCAGAAGAAGGACTTCCTGCAAAATTGCAACAAACCATGCGAGAGATCAACAGAATTGCAGCCAGAAGGATTGATAGGGGAGAGAAAATCACCTAGTTGGAGTAAAACTGCCCTCTTTCTTCATCACCTGGTCCATAAACGAGCTAAACGACAGTGTCAACGATCTTCAACGACTTGTTTATTATTTTCAAATTCACCTCAGTACATGGTGTTACTAAATGTTCATTTTGGACTGAAGATGAACCCCAGGGAAGGGTTCGAAAGCTTTTTTGTCAAGTTTATAAAAAATTATACATGGACTCGCAACACTTTTTAATAATAATATTCAAAATAACTGCAAGCCTATCACCTTCCTACCAATAATGGGTAAGTTAATAACAGGTATCATCAGTGAAAGGCTATACAACCACTTAAGAGGATACAAACACTATCCCTATCAACAGAAAGGCTGCAGAAGGAAGTGTAGGGGCACAAAAGACCAGCTCCTAATAGACAAAATGGTAATGAAGAACAGTTAAGAGAAGGAATACCAACCTAAGCATGGCAAGGATTGACTACAAGAAAGTCTTCGACATGATACCACTGACGTGGCTGATAGGATGCCTGAAAATATATGGGGTAGAAGAAACACCATCAGCTTCCTATAAAATACAATGTGCAACTGGAATACAACACTTATAACCTCCAGAATTCGACAAGCGGAGGTTAACGTCAGTTGAGGGATCTTCCAGGGCAACTCACTGTCCTCATTACTCTTCATAGTAGCCATGATTGCCGTGACAAAAGTACTGCAGAAGATGGACGCTGGGTATCAACTCAAGAAAGGAGGACACAGAATTAACCATCTGATGTTCATGGACGACATCAATCTGTATGGTAAGAGTGTCAAGGAAATAGATATCTTAATCCAGACTGTAAGGATTGTATCTAGGGACATCAGGATGGAGTTTGGAATAGAAAAATGTGCCTTGAAGCATACAAAAAGGGAAAGTGACAAGGGCTGAAGGGATAAAGCTACCAGATGGGACAGCATCAAACACATAGATGAGACAGGATACAAATACCTGAGAATAATAGAAGGAGAGGATATAAAACACCAAGAGATGAAGGACACGATCAGGAAAGAATATATGCAGGAAACAATATATGCAGACTTTAAGGCGATACTCAAGTCAAAACTCAACGCCGGAAATATAATGAAAGGCATAAACACATAGGCCGTATCAGTAATTGGATACAGCACAGGAGTGAGTAATAGAGTGGACAAAGGCTGAACTGCAGCATAAACCAGAAAACTATGAAACACATGACAATACACAAAGCACTTCACCCAACAGCAAATACGCCCAGACTATACATAAGACGAAAGGAAGGAGGGAGAGTACTACAAAGCAAAGAGGACCGTGTCAACATTTAGAACAGAGCACTAGGGCAATATTTGAAAACCAGTGAAGATGAGTGGCTCAGGAGTGCATAGGAAGAAGGACTGATAAAAGTACATGAAGACCCAGAAATATACAGAGATAGGAGAATGACAAAACAGAATAGAGGAATGGCACAACAAACCAATGCACGGATAGTTCATGAGACAGACTAAAGAACTGGCCAGCAATGAAAAACTGACAATGGCTACAGAAGGAAGAAGGAAACAGATGGAATGCTAAAAGCAGCGCCAGATCAGGCCCTAAGAACCAGATATGTTCAAAGAACAATAGATGGAAATAACATCTTACCTGTATGCAGGAAGTGCATTATGAAAAACGAGACCATAAACCACATAGCAAGTGAACATCCAGCACTTGCACAGAACCAGTACAAAAAGAGGCATGATTCAGTAGCAAAAGTCCTCCAATGAAGCCTGCGCAAGAAACACCTGCTACATTGCAGTAATAAATGGTATGAGGACCCACCTGGATTTTGATAGATAATGATCAAACAAAGATTCTCTGGGACTATGGCATCAGAATAGATAAGGTGATACATGCCTATAGACCAGATGTGACATTGATTGAGAAAATCAAGAAGAAAGTATTGCTCATTGATGTCGCAGTAGCATGGGACACCAGAGTAGATGAGAAACAGAAATAATTGATAAGTATCAAGACCTGAAAACAGAAATAAGAAGGACATGGAATATGCCAGTGGAAATTATACCTATAATCATGGTAACACTTAGCACGATCCCAAGAGTCCTGAAAAGGAACCTGGAAATACTAGTAGTAGCTCCAGGACTCGCAGAAGAGTGTGCTCCTAGAAACAGAGCACATAGTAAGAAAAGTGATGGACTCCTAAGGAAGCAGGATGGAACCCGGAACACCACGCTATAAAAATCACCATGACTGTGATAGACAAAAGAATAAAAATAAATAAATAAAAAAATTAATAATAATAATAATAATAATAATAATAATAATAATAATAATAATAATAATAATAATAATAATGATAATAATAATAATAATGTTATTATTATTATTATTTCCACAATTCTATCCGTGTCTCTCAATCGACTTGACTGTTTGAATCTCTCTCTCTCTCTCTCTCTAAATAATGAAACTTTCTCCCGCTGAGATGTAAAGTGACGTTTCATCAATGATTTTTAGTTTTCTTTAATTGTCATTTTTGACCGGCGAACGTCACAACCAGATGGGTTCCTCGTAATGGTAAGGCGCTCAGAGGCAATTACTTACTTCCTGGACTTAACGTTACGGCTCTTTCTTGACACGTGGCTTGATTTGCAATGTCATCTGGTGAGACTCCAACAATATGTGAATGGATGTCGAACGGATGGTTGGTTCTCGGCGCTTAATTGAAATGCTCGCTTTACTTTTATTTTTTTATCTATTTTTTTTTCTTTTTTTATGACAACGTGAGGTTGGGGGTGGAGATTGGAAGGAATTACCCGTTGGATTTAGTGGTCGTTTGTTTTCAATAAAAGTGACATATATGTCCCGTGTCTTTTTTTTTTTTATTTTTTTTTTTTTAGTTATTTTTAATATATCAGCGATGGCTGTATCAGTTACATTTTTCCTATTGTTCTGTTCTTTACAATAATAACGATCGCATATTTGAAACAAAAGGTGGTGGTGGTGGGGGTTGTTGTTGTTATTTATTGTTGTTATTATTGTTGTTATTATTAATGATGTATGATGTATGATGTATGATGTATGATGTATGATGTATGATGTATGATGTAGTGTATGATGTATGATGTATGATGTATGATCAATGATCAATGATCAATGATCAATGATCAATGATCAATGATCAATGATCAATGATCAATGATCATTGATCATTGATCATTGATCATTAATCATTCATCATTCACAGTTCATTCATTATCATTCATTCATCATCATCATCATCATCATTCATTCATCATCATCATCTTCATCATTCATCATTCATCATTGATCATTGATCATTGATCATTGATCATTGATCATTGATCATTGATCTATTGATCATTCATCATTCATCATCATCATTCATCATTCATCATTCATCATTCATCATTCATCATTGAATGATCAATGATCAATGATCAATGATCAATGATCAATGATCAATGATCAAGATCAATGATCAATGATCAATGACAATGATCAAGATCAATGAAGCAATGATCAAGAATAATGATCAATGATTCAATGATCAATGATCATGAATATGAATGATGATGAATGTGATGAAGATGATCAATGATCAATGATCAATGATCAATGATCAATGATCAATGATCAATGATCAATGCTCTACGCTCTACGATTAATAATTAATAATTAATATTTAATATTTATATAATATTTATATATTTATTTAATATTTATAAGTAATATTAATAATTATTTATTTAATAATAATATAATATAATATATATAATAATTTAATAATTTATAATAATAATATTTATATTTAATATTTAATATTTAATATTTAATATGTAATAATAATAATTAATAATTAATAATTAATAATTAATAATTAATAATAATAATTAATAATTAATAATTAATAATTAATAATTAATAATATAATTATAATTAATTAATTATTAATTAATAATTAATTAATTAATAATAATCAATAATTATTAATAATTAATAATTAATAATTAATAATAATAATTAATAATTAATAATTAATAATTAATAATTAATAATTAATAATTAATAATTAATAATTAATAATTAATAATTAATAATAATAATTAATAATTAATAATAATAATTAATTAATTAATAATTAATAATTAATAATTAATAATTAATAATTAATTAATTAATTAATAATAATTAATAATTAATAATTAATTAATAATTAATAATTAAAATTAATTTAATTAATTAAGAATTCAATAATTAATTAATTAATTAATTAATTATTAATTAAATTAATTAATTATTAATTATTAATTATTAATTAATTAATTATTAATTATTAATTGAATTAATTAATTAAGTAAGGAATTAATTATTAATAATTAATAATTAATAATTAATAATTAATTAATAATTAATAATTAATTAATAATAATAATTAATAATAATTAATAATTAATTAATTAATTAATTAATTATTAATTATTAATTATTAATTATTAATTAATTAATAATTAATAATAATAATTTAATAATAATTAATAATTAATAATTAATTAATTAATTAATAATAATAATTAATAATAATAATAATAATTAATAATTAATTAATAATTAATTAATTAATTAATAATAATAATTAATAATAATTAATAATTAATAATTAATAATTAATAATTAATAATTAATAATTAATAATTAATAATTAATTAATTAATTATTAATTAATTAATTAATTAATTAATTAAGTAATTAATTAATTAATTAATAATTAATAATTAATAATAATAATAATTAATTAATTAATTAATAATTAATTAATTAATTATTAATTATTAATTATTAATTATTATTATTATTATTATTATTATTATTATTATGGAACAAGGTTACAGTGCATAAGTTGAAAACACGAAAAATGGAGCATGGAAAGAGACAAAAGAATAACAAATATATACGCAATAACATACATACTCAGCCACCAAGCAAGGCAAACGAAAGCAGTCATAATCACCTTTATCAAATAAATTTCCTTTATCATGATTTTATTTGTTCGCTTCTAGTACTTAAGCCTAGGGCAATAAAAACACTTCGATTGCCTGCAATTCGACCCCGATAAAAGCAATGCCATCAGACATACCTTACTATATTTCCTCGCCTCTAGTAATGAAGACTTGGGCAATAAAGACGCTTCGATCGCCCTCATTGCCGACGCCAATAAAAGCCCTACCATCCATTAGCTTCCAGAGTAATAGGAATACTGCGCGGGCGTCCTCCAATGGTGCCATCGAAAGAGATGATACCTTTTCGGAATTTTTTCTCGATTCCAAAATGAGTGTATCTGAGAAACGACAATCACTTCCATTCAAGTGTCAATATCAGGTAGAAGTTGCTTCCTGTATGAACTTTTCTCATTGTATTTTTATGAATGCCCGAGTTTATGGCTGACGGATATTGGCAAACCTCACAGGGAGCTGCTGATACGGCTTACTCGAGAAAAAAATAAGCAGATACGGTTTATTTGAGAAAAAATAAGCATATACAGTTTGAGATTTAAAAATAACCAGATACAGCTTATCTAAACTAATAAGAAATACAGATTGAGAAAAAATAAGCAGATACGGTTTATCTGAGATAAAAATAAGTAGATATTGTTTGAGACAAAAATTAGCAGATACGGTTTATTTGAGAAACAAATAAGCAGATACAGTTTATTTAAAAAAAATAAACGGTTAAAATTTCAGGAAAAAATAAGAGAACACGGTTTATTTGAGAAAAAAATAAGCAAATACGGTCTGATTGACAAAAAACATATACGCTTTATTTGAGAGATACAGTTTGAGAAAAAATTAAGCAGAAATGGTTTATGAAAAAATAAGCCGATTCGGTTTATTCATAACAAAAATAGCAGGTACTGCTTATTTTAGAAAAAAATAAGCAGATAGGTTTAAGAAAAAAAATAGCAGATACAGTTTGAGATAAATTATCAGATATGGTTTGAGAAAAAAAAAGGAACAGACAAAGTTCATTTAAGATCAAAATAAGCAGATACGGTTTTTATGAAAAAAAAAAAAATGAGCAGGTACGATACGGCTGATTGGAGAAAAAGCAAAATAGATACGGTTAACTTGAGATACGGTTTGAGAAAAAATAAACAGAAATAATTTCCTGAGAAAAAAAAAATAGGCAGATACGATTTATCTGAGAAAGAAATAAGCAGATACGATTTACTCGAGATAAAATAACCAGATTCGGTTTATTTGGAGATAAGAATAAGCAGATAAGTTATTTTAGAGAAAAAATAAGCAGAT
>NC_061097.1:16388663-16398663 GCF_015104395.2 Macrobrachium nipponense | reverse complement strand
ACCAAAAACTCCAGAAAAAAAATCATAACCACAAAAAAACGTCACCCCCAAAGATTAATGCCACCCCCATATATATATATATATATATATATATATATATATATATATATATATATATATATATATATATATATACTCCATTATAATAACATAATATATATATATATATATATATATATATATATATATATATATATATATAATATATATATATACACCATATTAATAACACCACTCCAGTGATGAAAATATTACCTCCATTTTATTAATAACCCCACAACACCGTATTCCCTCTTTATTTCACCAATAACCATGTGTTAATAAAACCACCACTCCAGCAATAAAAAATATTGACCTCTGTATCGGCAAACAAAAAATAATTACCTCTATTTCACCAATAACTCCATGTGGAATAAAACAAGTCTCCAAAAAATATTATATCTCCAAGCAGGATAATAAAAAACGAAACTCCATTTCCAAAAACAATGCACTCAAAGCATCTAGCTGACACACTCAAAATATTGCCCCATATCTCCTCAAAATGGTGTCTCCATTTGCAACAAAAATAGCTGCAAAATAACTGAACTAAACATAGCTCTCACCACCATAGGCCTAAACTGTGGAATATTTCCAAAAAATAAAAAATATCAAATGGCCAAAATATTATATCTCCAAAATATATATTATATCTCCAATTCTCCAGGAAAATAACGCAATTTTATAGTCAAAAACTATAAGCTCTCTGTTTAGCATAACTGCTAAGAAAGGGCAAAACCTCGGCAAATAAAATTGCCTGAGAATTCTAGAAAAAATCACCAGTGTGCCACGTAGCTCATTACAACAAAACTCTAAATTCAAAGTGTCTAAGCAAAGACTTCTCCATATGCACACTACAACATTGGCCACTAGAAACTTAGCCAAGTTTCCTATCTCTGGCAAAGTTGCCACAAATACAACAAAGGTATTGTGCAAGAAACCCACAATTTCTGAACCACAAATATCCAGAAAAAAATGTAGTGCCATTTCGTATGCATTAAAAAAAATGCAAAAATTCTCCCATAAATCTCTCTGCAGCATCAAACAGCTGAAATCATAAACACATTGCCGCACAATGACTCCAAGACACGAACCGAGATATTAAAAAATTCACACAGACTGGAGAAAAAAATAAATTCAAACTCGCCCATGATAAAAAAAAAAAACTTGTGTCAGCGATGGCTAACATACAAAAAAGGAAAAAAGAAAAATCAACGGCACTGTTAACTATCCCTGTGACTCACGTAGATGTCAATCAATTTTCTGCTATACTCATAAAAAAGAAAAACATAAAAAGTGTGTCATTAGTTCCTCCCATATTCACAAAAAAACATCACCACCCTTGATAGCATTACAATACCCATGTTAGTATAAAAAAAAAAATCATCAGTATTAGAAGTATCACCAAATATTAGTAAATATCAGTACTCGCTAGTATCAGCAAAATTTGTACTTGCCCATTCACCAGTATCAAGTATCAGAATTATCAACTATCAGTACTCGCTAGTATCACAAAAATTGCTATCATCAAAATCACCAAAAAATTCAGCAAAATTCAGCACAACTCACCAAAATTCAGCCAGATTCATCACTCATGAACCACTGACATATTCTCCAAAGTCATGGAAACTGTAAATAATTAACCACAAAAATTCTCCCATAATTCATTGTAATACTTCTCCGTAATATAATTATCTTTAATAATTATAAAATAATCTCCCATGAAATATCTCAAATCTCCTGTAAAATAAGTCTCAAGTAATGATAATTCTACTTAAGTACCTCTCCGTAAAATATTTCAAGTAATGAAAATAATAATAATTCTCCATAATAATAATTCTCCTGCAAATATCTCAAGTAAGGGCATTAATATTGCCATTCCCCAGTATTTATCAATATTGCCACACCAAAACTCCAAAATCAACACCATTCAACACTCTCCGGTATCATCAGATACAACACCACTCATCATCACCACCCAGCAACACCGGGCATCACCACTTTAAAGTAATCTCCCCAACACCAATCAAATCTCCATTAAAAAAAAATAACAATCTCTGTGTCCCCATTTATAATTATGCCCCCTAATATTGTGTAAAAGCATTCTCCAAAGCATAAGGAAAACTTACACCACATCCCATATGAATTTTATTTCCTTTTCTCTTCACTCAAGAGAAAAGAAAAAAATCTGTTTCTAAGAAAAAAACCCAAATACGGGCATCTCTCATCATCTCCCCAGTGGTTATCAGCTGATTCCCTGGCATTGAAATTTCCTTATCCAAGGCCAGACTCACCCCCAATATCCTGACACAAAGAAAAAAAGGAAGAAGCTCACCCTCCACTAAAAAAAAAAAAAAAAGTGCTTCACCCTCCCGGTCAAGCAATTCCCCCGAAGGAGGACCACTACATGCCCTCCCTTTGCTGCGCTCTTCTATCGCTCAACAGAAATTGAGCTGACCGCGTATGCATGAGCGGCCGCTCTCTGTCTCCAAGAGGCAAAACCACAGTGTTGCATGTATGAAAACCATTCATACACACACGTCTGCATTAAAACAAAGACGAATGCGTCTCCTTTAATATGTGCCAATAAAGAAACACATCACTTTCTACTCCTATGGGGAAAAAATGTGGTATTGTGAACTGCCTCTTTAACTTCAAAAATGATTCATACACAAAGTAAAAAAAAATAATAATATAACACTCACTTCCTCAAATGGGAGAATACTCGACCGCCAAACCGAGCACGAGAGAAAAAAAAACACGCTAATACCCACACCATTTAAAAGACTCCGCATTACGGGCGAGACAACACTTAGCAACCGTACCACACTCATAAGCCAGACTGAGCCCTCATCTCAGCGGGCACCTCGCGACGGGCGAATTTGATGACCCTAGTCCAATTTTACCATCTCATTACCACAGTTACGACTCCATAATTCTTATGTCCGATGCTTATTAATGGCATCCTAACCCCTTTAACAATCAGTCTCTCCGGAAACAGCATTTTTCAAGCTGCTATTAATCTAACAAAAGGCATAACAATGATCCCACCGCGGCCACCACTCTTACGAGACCAGAGTCTCGTATCACATTTGGTATGCTTTAGCCATAGCGGCAGGCAAACCAAGTCTGTTAACACATTCTCCTCCCCTCTCTCTCTCTCTCTCTTTCTCAGACCCTGACAATAGCCCCTCTCTCTCTCTCGATAACCTCTCCTCCATTATCAAAGGTCACCAAAGCAGAGTCGGAACTGCAAAAATATACATTTATTGGAAGCAAAGTATTAATTGAATAACTCAGATTCTTACAGGATAATTAATGGAATGATAACTCATAGTTCAAATCACACAGACAACCCCCCATGAAATAATAGTCTATAAAGTAATAGTCAAACACCAATTATCTCTTCTCCAAAATATAGTTTCCTCCACACAGGGCACAGTCCTCCCCTCACTAGATCCGCCCATCTCCAGCCCAGAACATCACACACAGAAATAAATAAACTTTCGCCAAGCTATCCCGGCATCTTGCCTTTTCTCCTAGGCAACCATCTCCATCGTTCTGGCTAATACATGCCATAAAGAATGGACATAGCTCGTACACATACACATGAATTCACACCCTTCGTCAACGCCCCAGGTAACTGGTTGCCGCCAGTTTTCAAAGGCACATCAGCATTCCCAAAGCTCGTCACTCGGACTCTGTCCAGGGAAGTTAAAAATGATGAGTCTGTACATTCCCCCTAGATATATATATATATATATATATATATATATATATATATAGAATATATATATATATATATAGATATATATATATAGTATATATATGCTATGATGTAGTATATATATATATGTATATATATTATATGTATATATATATATAGATATATATATATATATATGTATATATATATGTTGTATAGAATATATATATATATATGTATATATATTATATATGTATATATATATATATATAGATATATATATATGTATATAAGATATATATATATATGTGTATATATATATATATATATATATATATTATATATATATATACTATATATATATACATATATATTATATATATAGGGTATATATATTTATATATATGTATAGTATACTATATATATATATATATATATATATATATATATATATATGTATATACATATATATATATATATGTATATATAATATATAGATTCTATATATATATATATATATAGAATATATATATATATATTATATATATATATGTATATATATATATATATATATATATATATATATAGGTATATATATATATGTATGTATATATATAATATATATATATATGTATGTATATATATATATATACATATTTATATATATATATATATATATATATATATATATATATATATATATATATAGGAATAGGAATTCTATCAAAATTCACTAACTGGCAACCTAAACGCTGCATATTTCTCTCTTATATAAATCAAAACATGATTTCATAAAATAAAACCATATGTTTCATGAGATTAAAAATTGCCGTATATATCGAAATGTAGGAAAACATGAGTAACAAACATTTCCAAAACTTTCAGTTATCCAGCGCTGATGCGTTTGACCAAAAAAGTCTTCACCAAAACCTGGGTTCAAATGTTAAAATAAAAAAAAAAAATTTTTAAATTTGTATACATTTTTTATATTGCTTGCACTGCAACTACATAGTCCTATTTGATTATTTTTACCCCTCGACGCTGAAAAAAATATAAAAGAAATACAAGCGAAAGTATTACTATAGCTAGTAAAACGCATCCACTGATATCAACGGGTAGGAGGGACTTGAGTGGCAGCAACATGAACCAGCTGGAACCATGTCTACCATGTATAGACAATGAAGTGATCTTCAAATTACTCAAACATTTTTTATTGGAATATCATTATTTTAATTCAAATTTACATTATTTTTATTATATTTATTAACCACTCCAAAAATAATGGTTTACTTATAAATATTCCATATGCAATTTCTTTTTTGTTGACGCCAAAATATTGTTCTCAGGCCAAGGCATGTTCGTTTTCTTTACTTGCTAAAAATACATTACACTTAGCAATAACATTTCTGTATTAACAATACCTGGCCCAAAAGCATATGAAGTTAACCCACGAATGAATCAATTATATAACAAAAGTAACAGAAAGACTGAAGAAAATGACATTATTCGTCTGCTAGAAAAAAAAGTTACATAATCCTGGTCGTTATTTACTAATAAATATTTAGATTAATACCTATCCTCTTGATATAATTTAAATTATTATCATATTCTATTCTTCAAAGTAAATCCTTCATTAACAAGATTACATCTAAGAAACCTTAGATTATTTTATTGAGTCCTATAAATCATTTTGCAACATACAAACAGTTTGAACTTAGCCTAAAGCTTAAAAATTCAAAGAAAAACTTTTTTTTAAACCTTTAAGCTTATTAGGTCTACTGTTAGAGGCAGTTGGGAAGCATGCTGATATTGACACAAACGCTAACCTCATCAAACGGTGCTCTGAGCATGTAAAAAAAAAAAAAAAAAAAAATTCATGTCACACTTATTACGAATTATACCAATGCAAAAAGGACATCATATCCATATGCGCAAAAGGAATATAGTGTTAGCTGTAATTCATAAATTTATTGACATATATGTCATTAAAAATAAAAATAAAAGAACTTTAACACTACTTGGCAACGTTACACAGGGTTTTGAGCGATACAAAAATAATCATGTTGCATCACTTATAAGTATGGCTACAAAAGCACTTTACGAAATGCGTCGTTCGGTCCCTATTTTTTTCATGGTCCAGTTTATTAATTAGCTCTCAATTTTTTATAATAGGTAAGGTAAAATAGAATAAATTAGAATGATTAAAAAATAAAACTGCAAGAAAATTCCTTGTTTTACGTAGAATTTTAAGTGGTATTTTATCCGAACATTATGGAATATATCATTATGTTTAGATATGAACAGTCTTAACAACCGTGGTATAAGGCTATCATCTGAAGAAAGAGCTTTCTGTTAAACCTGTTATTTTACTCAGATAAAACATATGTGGGTAGAGTTTAGCTTGTCTAATGTTATCCGATTATCATCTGTTTAAAGATGTTACTGTTAAAAGAAGATATTCAGTATGGAAATAAGATACGTGTATCAAAAGTATTATATAATATTTTACTGCTTTCTTAAACTATATACAGTTCACTTCACGGATGGGTAATGAAAGGTACTGACGAATGAGGTTCGGTTGGCACGCCTGCAACGCTGAATGTTGAGTAGATCGGTTTGGATGCACGGTAAGTTCTAAATCTTACATTTGCTAATTAATTTTTAATATTAAATCATATTTTTCTACAAAAAATGGAAGAGAATTCAGATTTATAAAATCAAGAAACTGGGAATATTATTTTTAAAAATGAATTTAATGGGAGGCACATAGGCCTAAAATGGTAACTGGTAACGACACGTATGAATGAGTTATCGTTGTTTTTGCAGGTTACTCTAAATATCAGGATGTGAACACTATTCATAAACTGAAAGTGGTTACTATCAATATTAATTATCTACCAACACTTACTGATGATTATATATGGAAATACATAACCTATGTTTTACTCTTTTACCTCACTATGAAGAGTATCAACATCTTTCTCTCAAGGAGTGAATATCTCAGTCCTCAAGCATACAGGCTCAGAATGAGGTCAAATGGACAATTCTAGGATGTAATTCAGTAATGTAATGACCAATTATATATTAGCACAACGACTGTAAATGTATAAATTATTCATTAAAAATATAATTGCAAAACTACATAAAATCATACTGAATATTGTAAGAAACCTCGCTTTTCACGGATAAGGCTTAGCCGAACATTTATAGGTTGATAATCAACATTTTCATATATTTTGATTATGACAAATAAACAAAACGTAAAAGATAGTTTTTAAACGCTGCAAATACAAAATATATAGGCCAGCAAATTTTGTGTTGAAATAAAACCGTCTTCAGACCGAAAAAAGTGGGTGTAGACCGAATCAGAAGTAAAAAACAAAAAAAAAAAAAAAAAAAAAAAAAAAAAAAAAAAAAAAAAAAAAAAAAAAAAAAAAAAAAATATTAATACTACAGTTCTCAAAAAAAAATAAATTAAACTAAATAAAAAAAAAAAACACACACACACACACGAAAGAATAATAATAATGTCAATTTCGTTTAAATGGAATGTTATCTAGCACGGCTACCAGGATACTGATTGCCAGCATAACGTACATTACCGAGGGCCTGTTTGTTTTAGATTAAAGCAGCTTTGTGCTGGCACGGACTCTTGCTCTAAGGGCAACCTGTTTGCCTTTTGCCTCTAAGATGAAGAGAACTGATGCAATAGTTTGTATCCTAATTGTACCAAGTGTGAATGAAATGTACTCTACCAATTTGAGGGAGTTATAATGACATAGTAAACGAGACCGACTCACTGACCAACGAACAGACAACGGACAGAACGACGAACAAACGAACTGATGAAGGTCAGAACTGTGAATTTTTTTCTTTTTTTTCTTAGAATATCACCAAGAAAAATATTCCATTCCACTGTTATAATGATTTCAAGACTGGTTTATCAAAGCCCACGTTCTTATGTTGGAGGGGAGAATTATCAACTCACTTTCTTCAAAGTTTCTCGATCAAAGGGTGAGTCAGGGACTGTTTTCGGAGGACCACGTTTTGATTTGACCAAATGTTCCTCCGTGCAAGTTTCAGCTCCCATTTGGAGATCTACGCAGATAAGGAGCTGCAAATAGGTTAACAAATCATCGATAATTTCAGGTTTGGATAATCTTTCATTCCTTTATCTTCAATACTATGAAACCATCTATCCTCTGTTTTTTTGTCCGCCAGCCGTCAAGATGAAATGCCGTCATGGAAGAAGGTATTATTATTAACAAAGTGCGATGAAAGTAACGCCGTCAATAGTAAAGTATTGGGAAGAGGCTTCTAAGGAAAGAGAGAAGCAGATAGAAGGAAGAAGCCCCATCTTACTGAAAATCAATCTCCCATCTCACGAGAAACGGTCTGGCTGCTCCATTTTTCACAGGAATTGGGTACTGTCACTAAACAACTGAACAGAGGAATAAACACACGCACATTATATATATATATATATATATATATATATATATATATATATATATTTATATATATATTATATTTACACATACATATATATAAATATATATATATATATATATACTATATATATATATATATACACACACATTATATATATATATATATATATATCAATATATATATATATTATATATATATATATAATCAATAATGAATGAATGAAACTGACTATTGATTATATATATATATCTATATATATATATATATATATATATATATATATATATTCAATAAGCCACGAATTCATAATACCGAGAGCATCACTTACATGAATATAAAAGCGTCACGCGCATAAGTGAGCGAGAGTGTACCTGGGTACAAACGATTACTTTGTAAATGATAATACCTCCTTCCAAGATGACATTTCCTCTTGACGGCTGGCAGATAACAACACTGAGGATACATAATTCCATAGTATTCACGATTAAGGACTGAACCTTGAGTTCGTGATTTCCACACCGTAACTGGGATCGTGCATATTGACTTGTGGTACAATGGACATGAGAATGTGGAGCAAAGGGAGGAGAGGTGCCTGTTAAATCAACTTCACGGAGGAAATGAAGCGAGTTCAATTTGACCATAAGAATAGGTCACTGATTAGACGTAAAATTTATATTATTGTGTCCATCCTAGATTTCTTCTTAACTACCATTAGATCTCTAGGGTCGAAGACCATAGTCATCGCGGCGATAGTTTTCATAAATTCATCAATCATAAAATGAAACTAAAGTCTAAATTTTAAAAAGCAATTTCTAATCTTTTCAGAATACGCAATACAAAGAAACGAAAAGAATATCTGGGGCCATTCTTTCTTAATCTGGAAGCCTTTCCACATTTCTAGTATTTCTTTAATACGGTTTCAAATGTTAATCAAATATGAAAACTGAATAATCTTCAGAAACACCAAGTTCAAAATAACTAAAATGTTTTATTTCTAAGTGTTTTCTCCTAAACCGGAAAACGGCAATAATTACATTTTATTTTCATTTTGTAATACTGTGGCTGCCACGAAGTATCAAATACGTACATATTTTATAAAGTTAATACGACACTTGTACTGTCCCGAGTACAAGGATGGCGAACAAAAGTCATGGATGGTTTTAAAAAATCGATTATATTCATTACCAGTAATTATGCAACCATACAAGGCATCTCGACTGATATGATGAAATACATGTACTGCGTGATGTTTGCAATATACTATAAGAGAACGCTGGGAAATCCTGAAAAACATCGAAGGATAACTTGCCTTATATTGGGACCAAATTGCAGCTGAATTCAAAATGGGTCGTCAGGATGGGATGGGGTGGGGTGCTCGTTATGAATGTGTATTATAATTTACAGTAAATCTCGACTATTGAAAGAGAACTGTAATCAACATTATGTACCAAAATAGGGAGGGTTCTATTTGCAAAAAGGAAAAAGTTAATCTCTTTTTACTATGATTCTGGGATTGTTCATGCACACACACACACACACACACACACACATATATATATATATATATATATATATATATATATATATATATAATATATATATATATATTGTAACGACGAGTCGTTATTTTTTTAAACTGCCATTACGATGGTTGCATTGTTTCCCTTACCCGCCAGTGTTTATAGTCATGGTGACGAGGTAACTTTTGTCGTGGTGTGAGTGACAGCTGCAGACAGGTTTTGGATGGTGACCCAAGAGGTTCTGGGAAACCTCGGCTGAGAAGGCAACAGCAACATGGCAGTATTG
>NC_061097.1:16378663-16383663 GCF_015104395.2 Macrobrachium nipponense | reverse complement strand
TATTATATTTTTCTGATTTTTATAGTGTATATATTGTTACTATATCTATGTCTTTTACTCATTTCAGCCAATTTTTTAAAAATGGTATTTTTTGTAAATAGATTTCCAGAAATAATAATAATAATAATAATAATAATAATAATAATAATAATAATAATAATAATAATAATAATAATAATAAGAATAATAATATAATAATAATAATAATAATTTATAGTCGGGAGGTCAGCAGGGGATATCCGTGCGCTGAGTTTTCATTGGTTGGGGGTGCGGTGCTTCCATGCTATAGGCGGCTGAAAGGAATCTTCAAGCCACTTTTTAGAGTTGAAGTTTTGAGCTGTCGCAGCTAGCAGGACCGTCGGAGCTGGACTGTAACGTCGCTGGGCATGTCGTCACTGCGAGCCGAAGCCAAGTTTTCATTGGCTGTTGGACGCTGTGTGACGTCATGGCGGGCCAAAATTTCATCTGCTGCCGGGCGACTGGTACCGATCAGGTGTGACTTGGATGGTGTTTTTTTTCTCTCGTCCTGATACATCCATAGTTTGGTATATTTCTTGGTACGTTTGTGAGGAGGAAAAGCACTTCTTGGGTGGTGTTCAGAGAGGGCTTTTCTTATTGAATGAGAAGGGCCTCCAATAAGCGGAGATGTCTCTGATCCGGGGCTCTTCCGATTATCCTTGTGTTTTGAATAATTCTGTTACAGGAGATGGCTTCATTATGTACGGCCGAAGTATGGTTCCTAATGGCCCCTTCCTGTGCATGGCATGGAGATTCCTCTTAGGAACAGGGGTCAAGACTAAGTAGGCAGACCTTCATTGGGGGATATGAACACCACCAGCACAACCAGCCCCATAGAATCCAAAACAGCTACAGCCTTGGAAAAGGTGCCTGGAAAAGCAAATCATGGTGATGAGATCTGACTTGAGTAAACTGAAAGAGATGGCAAAAAAAGGCTAAGAAGCAAGAAAACAAGGGAGGAACTGAACGAGAAATACAAAGTACATGAGAAGGGACTAAACAACACAGACGATGTAAAACAGAGGCCTAAGGCCAAAGCACATAAGATCCAATGGTACATGATCAGGAATAAAGGTTACCAACTGGAAAAACTATTTGGAACCAGCCAGAAAAGGCTATACAGCCAACTAACAGGGGAAGACAACCACCAAGAAATTCCTGAAGCCGAACCAAGTAAGACATACAACATGGCTCCAAGACGTCAAGGCACAAGAAACGGGGAGAATAAAACAAAGATTCACAAAGATAACGACAGACACAATCAGACACCAACAAAAGAAAATGCCTCAGGTCTTGCTGAAGTCCATGGATACTGGCTCAAAAACTTCAACCGGCAACACCCACGAATGGCAGCACAACTCCAGCATTTTATCACAAACCACCATGCACACAAATGGATGACAACAGGAAGAACATCCTTACTACAGAAAGACAAGAGCAAGAGAAATATATCCAGTAACTACAGGCCTAACACCTGCCTACCAATAATGTGGAAGTTATCAGGTATCATCAGTGAAAGGCTATACAATTACCTAGAGGAGACAAACACCATCCCCCACCAAAAGAAAGGCTGCAGAAGGAAGTGTTGGGGCACAAAAGACCAGCTCTTGATAGACATAATGGTGATGAAGAACAGTATGACAAGGAAAACCAACCTCAGCATGGAATGGATTGGCTATAAGAAAGCCTTCTATATGATACCACACACATGGCTAATAGAATACCTGAAAATATATGGGGCAGAGGAAAACATCATCAGCTTCCTAAGAAATACAATGCATAACTGGAATACAATACTTACAAGCTCTGGAGTAAGAGTAGCAGAGGTTAATATCAGGAGAGGGATCTTCCAGGGCGACTCAGTCCCCACTACTCTTCGTAGTAGCAATGATCCCAATGACAAAAGTACTGCAGAAGATGGATGGAGGGTACCAACTCAAGAAAAGAGGCAACAGAATTAACCATCTGATGTTCATGGATGACATCAAGCTGTATGGTAAGAGCATCAAGGAAATTGATACCCTAATCCAGATTGTAAGGATTGTATCTGGGGACATCGGGATGGAGTTTGGAATAGAAAAATGCGCCTTGGTCAACATACAAAAGGGCAAAATAACAAGCACGGAAGGGATAAAGCTACCTGATGGGAACAACATCAAACACATAGATGAGACAGGATACAAATACCTGGGAATAATGGAAGGAGAGGATATAAAACATCAACAGATGAAGGACACTATCAGGAAATAATACATGCAGAGACTTAAGGCGAATATGATAAAAGTCATAAACACATGGGCAGTACCAGTAATCAGATACAAAGCAGTAGTGGAATGGAAATAGGGAGAACTCAGCAGCATAGACCAGAAAACTAGGAAATATAAGACAATACACAAAACACTACACCCAAGAGCAAATACGGACAGACTATACATAACACAAAAGGAAGGAGGGAGAGGACTACTAAGTATAGAGGACTGCGTCAACATTGAGAACAGAGCACTGGGACAATATCAGAAAATCAGTGAAGACGAGTGGCTCAAGAGTGCATGGGAAGAAGGACTGATAAAAGTAGACGAAGACCCAGAAATATACAGACAGGAGAATGACAAACAGAACAGAGGCATGGCACAGCAAACCAATGCACGGACAATACATGAGAGACTAAAGAACTGGCCAGCGATGAAACGAGGCAATGGCTACAAAGGGAAGAGCTCAAGAAGGAAACCAAAGGAATGATAACAGCTGCACAAGATCAGGCCCTAAGAACCAGATATGTTCAATGTGCAATATGAAAAATGAGACCAAAAAGAGACCATAAATCACATAGCAAGCGAATGTCCGGCACTTGCACAGACCCAGTCCAAAAAGAGGGATGATTCAGTGGCAAAAGTCCTCCACTGGAACCTGTGCAAGAAACACCAGCTACCTTGCAGTAATAAGTGTTAAAAGCACCAACCCGAAGGATTAATAGAAAACGTTCAGGCAAAGAGCCTCTGGGACTATGGTATCAGAACAGATAGGGCGATACATGCAAATAGACCAGACGTGACGTTGATTGACAAAATCAAGAATAAAGTATCACTCATTGATGTCGCAAAACCATGGGGCACCAGAGTTGAAGAGAAAAAGTGAGAAAATCGATATGTAACAAGACCTTAAAATAGAAATAAGAAGGATAGGCATATGCCACTGGAAATTGTACCCATAATCACAGGAACAGTAGGCACGATTCCAAGATCCCTGAAAAGGAATCTGGAAAAACTGGAGGCTGAAGTAGCTCCAGGACTAATGCAAAAGTGTGCTCCTGGAAACAGTGCGCATAGTAAGAAAAGTGATTTTCTCCTAAGGAGGCGGGATGCAACACGGAATCCCACACTATAAATACACCTAGTCGAATTGGAGGACTGGGATTAATAATAATAATAATAATATAATAATAATAATAATAATAACAATAATAACAATAACAATAACAAAACAAACAATAACAATAACAATAACAATAACAATAACAATAACAATACAATAACTAATAACAATACAATAATAATAATAATAATAATAATAATAATAATAATAATAATAATATGTAAAATAATAATAATATGATGATGATGATGATGATGATGATGATGATGATGATGATGATGATGATGATGATGATGATGATTATAATAAAGAAGAGAATATAGATACGAGGACAATGATCAACAAAAAGTAGATGAAAAAGAAGAGAAGATATATGAGGAATAAAACAGAGAAAGTGAATAAGAAAACGCAAACAAATATAAAAAAAACTAATTTGAAAAGGATAAGAAATGAGGACTAAGGAGAAAAATGGGAAAAAAAGTTCTCCACTTACTCCTTTTATAAAAAAAAAAAAAAAAAAATCCTATTGACACCAGATCCCCAGGGGCTGTCCTTCCAAATTGGACTATCAACAGGTGAGGTGCCTGGAGTCTAATACTCTAAGGTTCCTTGGAAAGAAGATACCTGGCGCATCCCACCAGCTTTTTGAAAAAGAATTAAAACGCTGTTTCTTGTTTCTGTTTCCTAAGACAATAGCGAGGTTTCCTTTCGACGTATTAGCGCTGCCAACACTGATATTCACTATATACAATATATATATATAGATTATATATATATATATTTATATATATAGCTATATATAGATTAATAATATATATATATATATATATATATATTATATATACATATACATATATATACATATATAAATATATATATATATATATATATATATATATATATACATTATATATATATATATATATATATATATATATATATATATATATATATATATATATATATATATTATATATATGTATATACACGGATATTCTACCGATATCTTTTAAAGAATATCATAATGAATTTGGCTCAGTTTTTGTTTATTTGTTAGCAAAAAATGTGTGAAAGCAACAGTTATGCATTATTTTGGAGGAAGGGACCTAATAGGTCTCTCTCTCTCTCTCTCTCTCTCTCCGCACATTACGACCCAGAGGCAGGCGTGATATCGAGAACGGCCCAGACTTAGTATACTACAGTCCTACATCGACACAACGTATGTCCAAGCAGCATCAGAGAAGGTTAGTGCTCCCAGGGCAAACCTGTTTCACATCCTCTTTTATCAGGTTAGACTTGCGCACAAGTTCATATCTAACAATATATTAGCTTTGTGTGGCTCACTATTCACAATACTTTCTGATTTTCACTTTTCTTCCGTCTCTATTGATCACATTCCACCTAGCTGTTCACCTTCTTGAACTTTGTCTGTGTAAGATTTTATCTTTCTTTTAAGAACTAGCCGTTTAGAACCATTGTATGGTCTCGGATAAAATAATAACAATAATAAATTTGCAAGTTCCCTTCTATTCGGAAGAAAATAGGATGATTCCTTCAGTATTTTAAGACATTTCCTCTATTCACAAGTATACTGACAATGCACATATTTA
>NC_061097.1:16361163-16363663 GCF_015104395.2 Macrobrachium nipponense | reverse complement strand
AGGAGGCTTGGTTATTTACGGAGGAGAGTAATTGTTTGGAAAACAGTGACTCAAGTATGGGCAATTCGTGAGGATTTGCTGTTTGGCCTATTATGCTGAAATAATTTCTTTCAATGTGAGTTTTACGAATTTTGGAATGCGCTTTGATCTTAGAATGTTCTGGATTGGTGATCCTGCAACTAGTACGAAAGCTTATTCCCAAATGGCAGTCGATTCTGACCCTCAGTAACCTCCTCGCGGATCCAACTTTATGTCCCAGAGTTACACTTACGGCAATTGTACTTACAGGATAAAAAAAAGGACTTAATCAATCCTTGTAGTTAAAATAGGAACCAATTTTAAAGGATTTTGGGGAATTGGTTTTAAATTTATCACACCAGAATGATTGTGGATACTTTGCACCAACTGTGTCCAAAAAGACTCATCGTGTAAAATGGGAAATTCGGCGTAAAACCCTATGTACTGTTGGAGGTTTTCTGACATCAGTGAATTGTTTAAGAAAAATGCGAAGTTTAAAAAAATGAAATAAAGTTTGCAGAAAGCAGTTATTCATCAAATGTACCGAGAGATTCACCTAACATACGCTCTTCCAACGAGCTCATGAAGATGTTGAGAAACGTTAGACCCAAAGGGAAGCCGATGGCTGTAGTGTCAGTTTGTTTCAAAAACTTGCCATCAAAAATAAAGGCGGTGTCCCGCACTGCCACTTAAAAATAAATAAATAAATGAAAAATAAAACTTAAAAATTTTTCGACTATAATTGTTAAACACAGCATCTGGTTCAGGTAAAAGTTTAGACAAAATAATATCGATGGCTTCCTCCTCAGGAACTTTCGTAAAAAGCGATTCTACATTTAAACTGACCATTTTAAGATCAGCGTCTTGTGGTACAGTTGTTTTTTCCCTTAGAGTACGAATCGCTGAGTAAAATTATTTTTTGTCAGAGGTTCTAAAAGAGGTACCAGACATTTAGCCCAGTTTTAATTGGGTTTTATTATAGGATACTAAAATAGGTCGCCTGGGGAAATTGGGTTTATGTATTTTTGGGAGAGCGATAAGACCCCAGGATTTGTGAAACACAAATCCTGGTATGTATTATTATCAATGATTTTCCCTTTTCTTAAAATTAGTAAAACTATCAATATTGTCCTCAATAATAACAACATTATGAAAATCAGGTGATCCGATTTCAGCAGATTACTTGGTCTCTTAAGATAGTTAAAAAAATTTTCAGTGTAGTCAGTTTTATCTTGTAATAACTAGTCTTTTCTATTTGCCAGCTGCCTAATTTTGTTATGGTCATTTTTTTTTTAAACGGAGATCAGGGCGTTTTCATTCTTAAATGCACCCTGAGACAGCTCGAAGAGTTGTTTCAGAAGAGCGCTCTTGTTTATATTAAACGGCAATGTAATTAACCTATGGACAACCGACTCTATGGGGAGGAAAACTTAATATAATTTGGTCTAAAATTTGGTAGGTAAAACTCCAATCACAGAGATATTAATAACACTTCCCGTTTTGATAACACGTTTTGGGAAATTGAATAGTCACTCTATCTTTAGCAAATTTTGGAAAAACAATAAGCAAACCTCCCTGTTTCCTGAAATGCCTTTCCTGTACGAGTAAAACAAAAATCTTTTCGAGGTGTTAAAAAAGCCTCCTAAAAACAAAAATATTTATAAAAGAAAGAGAACAAAACACTTCCACCTTCATCCTTGAAAAATGGTCGTTATATTCAACAGATGCTTTTTGTTTATTTGATATTTCAATATTCAACAGAGTTGGTAGCTTCTTTATACTTGATATAAAGATGATTTATAAAACTCAAATTTAACAAAGTTAGGGACAATTTCGTTACATTTACAGTATTGTAAGAATTCCAAATCATGTTGTATTTTTACTCATTTCTTACAGGCTCTCTCAAGGTTCATTTTTTAACTACAAGTATCGGTTAAGCCCTTTTTTACCCTTTGACGTGGTGCGTACGTATACTTGTACATATGCCGGATCCACGAGGAGGTTACTGAGGGTCAGAATCGTCTGCCATCAGGGAATAAGCTTTCGTGCTGGTTCCAGGCTCTCCAATCCCGAACATTCTTATAATAGAGCTCATTCCAAAATTTGTAAAACTCGCATTGAAAGAAGTGATTTCAGCATAATAAGCCAAACAGCAAATCCTCAAGAATTGCCCATACTTGAGACTGTTTTTCAAACTAGTCCCCCTCCATTGTATTTGGAGAATCTCATTTTTCTTAGGATTTTTAAACTTTTGAGTAATTTATTCATGATTCGTCAGATCCATCCTGATGTAATAAAGAAACTATTATGAAAAGTCAGAAATAACAAATTTGTTGTGGCCAATTGGTTTCCCTTGTCCAGGTACCCTGACACTGATGCATCTTGCTGGTCGTCGCCTAACCTGCTTTTGATTTATGATATATATGATATGATATGATCTGATATATATAAATATATACAATATATAATTATATATATATAT
>NC_061097.1:16356163-16358663 GCF_015104395.2 Macrobrachium nipponense | reverse complement strand
GTAATTTCCCTGATTTTGTGAATTTCACTTATAAATTTTGAGTTTGATAATAAATTTTTGTATTTAAAATTTTTATAAGTGTTTTCTTTTTTCAACAGTATAATTATAATTATATTTAGGTAGAAACTTAAGAGTGGTAATTGAGCAGTTTTCCTTCAATTTATTTGAAGTGCGTTAGAACCATAGAAGTACTTAGACTTCTGAAATCAGGGAAATACTAGACGTTTAAAGCTGTTGATGGAGTGATGCCCTTTAATTAATTTCATTACACATAAGATTACCCTTACACCTGTTTTCATGAACTTAAGTCTGATTTTCTGCAATACTGGTAAGTTGTTTAAGAGATCACTGTTGCCTTTAGAGTATTCAGTCGTTTATTACTTGTGATGAAGGTTCAGGTGTCTGGCTGTTGTGAGGTACTCATTTAATGATTGGTAAGTGTAGTAACCAGATACTTGAAACTTCGTCACCATACATACATACATACATACATACATACATACATACTACATACATACATACATACATACATACATACATACATACATACATACATACATACATACATACATACATACATACATACATACATACATACTACATATATATATATATATATATATATACTATATATATATATATATTTATATATATTATATATGGAGAGAGAGAGAGAGAGAGAGAGAGAGACGAGAGAGAGAGAGAGAGAGAGAGAGAAATCTTCTAATATCCTAAATTATCGGATAAAAGCACATTTCTACTTCCGCTAAAGAAACACACACGCGCGCACACAATGTCGAACGTTCTTGACGGATATATAAGAGATTATTCCCTATTTCCATGGCTTCACCAATCAGTAAGACCTTTAACAGCGATTACTATCAATGCAAGTGAATCATATTTTTCCTAGTGCAAATCCGTCAATAACAAAACAAACTATTTTTTTTTAGTGGTAGCTCTCTCTCTCCTCTCTTCTCTCTCTCTCTCTCTCTCTCTCTCTCTCTCTCTCTCTCTCTCGCTCTCCTCTCCTCTCTCTCTCTCTCTCTCTCCCCAGTTCAAGGACACGAGGAAAGTGAAACAAACAGAGTGCAAGATCCTTCGCCTTTACTCGAAGGTATTTCCACGCAAACCTCAAATCCTCATGGTCATATACTTTCTCTCTCTCACTCTCTCATATATATATATATATATAATATTTATGTATATATATATAATATATATACATACACACACACACACACACACACACACACACACACACATATATATATATATATATATATATATATTTATATATATAAGTATATTATATATAGTTAAAAATTACAGCAGATGCACGTAACTTCAGTAAATAAGCGAACACCACAAGAAAATGACAAGCAGAAGGTCAGTACCAAGCGCTTTCTCGTGTTTATTCATGCATTGTCAGGGCACAAATGACATACAGTTGGAAAGAAAGTTATCAGGTAAACAAAAACATCAAGAATACCAGATGACTAATTGTCAAAAGGGTAAAAATCAAAGAGAATCCAGGATCACACAATCACAAACTTTAAGGAAGCTTAGCCATACAAACAAATTTATACAACTGAACATATTAATTTCGTTACTTATATTTATCAAGAATTTTTGTAATTATGAAGGCATCAAGTTTAAACAAATGCAAGACTTAAATCTAGAACACTTCCATTTTTGACTTGATGAAACAAGATTTAATGACATTCCTTTTAACTGTGTCGCTGCACGGGATTAAGGATCATGCTTCACCTAGTAACAGAATTATCTACGTAAATTTCTCGTATGTACGAATAATGCATTATATATTTGACTAGTTCTCACAAAATATTGGTGTTGTTTGATTAGTTGTGAAAGTGATTTTCCAGTTTATCCGTATCATATTTTATCAGACTTTTTACAAGGAATTTCATATATGCAACCAGAAACATCTTTAGGAGAATTTTTTATTACTAAACTCTTAACATTAAAATTACTGAAAATATTTATGTTGAAAAGCTTTAAAATTCTAGGAATTCCTAAAAACATTTTATCATACGGCAATTTGAGAATGTTATGCACACCAAATTGAAGTTTGTCATTAGTTAAATAAAATGTTTACGTATTCCTAGGTCTTTTCATTAATACATCTACAAATACCCTCGGGTATTTAAGTTTCAAGGCCATATCATATATAGTTTATCTCGGCGTCAATAAACTGCGGGCTACAGACACGTAAAGCCCTTTGGAACATCTCAGAAAAAAACAGAGAATTTAACATTTTGATGGTGATTGGAATAATAATAAACAAAGAGGCAAAATTAGTTGATTTTCGAAAGACTGAAAAGGTGAAATTTCTATCATTTCAACGGACTGTTAAATCAAGAAAATTCAAATTACAATTCCTTCCTTCCTCTACAGTAAATTTTATAGAAGGGACAAAATTGAGCTTCATCAGAAATTCCTGGTGATTTTCGTGCACTGGCCAATATAATCCACATACTGC
>NC_061097.1:16311163-16351163 GCF_015104395.2 Macrobrachium nipponense | reverse complement strand
GACATGTTCAAATCATTGAAACATCAAGGAAAGGAATTTTGTTGGCTGTGTCCCATTCAACTTTAAATTTTATGTGGGCAGTAATGCATTTAATTTTGAAAGAAATCCGTTGATATTACCTTACCTATTATCTAAAATTCTTTTACAAATCTCATCCATAGCATGTCTTTAGGGTTTATTGCTTTATTATTATACCTTCAAAATATTCCATGTTTAGACTGCGGCACCCAAATTTTTTATAGAATGACTCACTGAATAAAGTAGAATTTGTCATGTATAATTTACAGCAGCAATGGTAGGTTCAAAAACCAGATGGTAGAATCAGCTTCAGTGAAACAAAGAAATATGATGAATCTCTCAAAAGAATCTTGGGACATAGATATTATGGATAAAATCTTCCTCCAACCAGAGATTAAGATGATCAAAGAAAAATTGTTAACTGGAGTTATGTATCGGTTGACCTCTGGATCCCTAGGAATAATAAATACTGCCTTTCTGTAACTCTTACCTTCATTCAGTGCCTGCCTGAAGAGAGAGACAGTCGTCTCTTCTCTGAAAGATAGCATTAACTTTCAGCATTCTGGTGTTTTATGGCCTCCTGTTTATTAGATTGAATTATGTTTTAACAGAAAATATCTCAGCCACATACAGTATACACATTATATGATACGATATATATTCATATATACCAACATATATATATATTTATATATATAAATATATACATACATTATATATATATATATATATATATATATATATATATATTCATACATTATATATTATATATATATATACTATATCATATATGTATATATATATATATTATATATATTAATATATATATAATATATAAATATATACATATATATATATATATATATATATTATATATATACATATATACATATATGTATATATAATATATATATATATATATATATATATATATATATAATATAAATATAAATATATACATATATATTATATATTATAAATATATACATATATATATATATATCTATAAAAATATATACATACATATATATATATCTATATATATATATATATAGATATATATATATAATATATATATATTCACCAGCGTGATAGCATGATAGAAATATACAAATAGTATATAGTTTATAGCCAATAGGGAAACAGGAACAACTCGGTGCAATATTTTTCGCCAATATTGTAAGGCATTTTCAAGCAAACTAAATTACACTGAAAAATATTTCAAAGAACACTTGGTTCTTAGAAGAAAAATTATAAATAAACTGAAAATAAAGGCGTATATAACTAATGCTTACAAAGCCATTACACTTTTGGTAGCCTTTTAGACTGTGAACACTTATCATGGAATAATTCAGGTACTGGATTAAGCAAGGAGAGACAAAGGACATTAACAAGGATTACTTTGAGTCTCGAGAATCTCTTCTAAATCCCCTGCGTCAAAAATATATAAACCTGGAATTAAATCCCTCTTATTTTTTTACTGTTTATTCGTATGATGGCAGATTCTAAGAGGTTATTAATTATGCAATATTGTTATATCCTGGTATTATATTACCATGGGAACAATGAATTCCATGTCATGCAACACTTAAGGGGACAGGAATTCGGGACTGGCATTACGCAATCCTTGCAGAAATATTGAAGAGAATATGGAGATTTTTATATTAATGTGAAGTCAAGGAAAATAATGTACATAAGTTATATATCTTAGTTTAACCAGACCACTGAGCTTATTAACAGCTCTCCTATAGCTGGCCCTAAGGATTAGATTTTTATTTACGTGGCTAGGAACCAATTGGTTACGTGCAACGGGACCTACAGCTTATTGTGGGACCCGAACCACATTCTATCGAGAAATGATTTTCCGATCGCCAAAAATAAATTCCTCTGATTTCTTGTCGGCAGAGCAATTTACCAGCTGAGTAATCAAATTCATGTCTAAAATACCACTGAAAAAGAAATATTTTCATAAAATAACACAATAAACGATAAACTAATAAACTGGCCTAACCGCACTATACTAGATTCACCATCATGTGCATTTGATGTCTAGGCCAGTCCCTTACGACACTCCTGATTGGCTGTTGATAACCCAATGACAGGGCTGGTAACTCTCAGTCTTTCTCGAGAGTTCATTTAGGCAGGATGTGTTCAAACTCTCCTGAGGGAGGTGGAACATATATCCTGCCTATGGGAACTCTAGAGGGAGACGGTTTCCAGCCCCGTGATTGGCTTATCAACAGTCAATCAGGAGCGTCGTAGGAACTGGCCTAGACATCATATGCATCGGTGATGCGAGTCTACTTTAGCAACATTGTTTATAAAACCGTATGTACTGACTGTGGTAGATTTCATTTAGTCCAGGCAAGTCGTTAGAAGAAAGAAAAAGTATACAAATATTTGGTTAGAACTAACTTAAAGAGAATGGAAAATTCATATATTGATACAATAACAAACAGTAATAGTAGTGTTTCTAGAAATATTGCATTTAACTATTGAGAATATTACTCCAAGCCCAGGTTTGTATCTACTATCCGCATGACCCTCCTCTGCACAAGATGTTCGAAGGAGATTTAGAAGAAAAGCTACAGAAACTCGGTAATCCTTGTTAATGTCCCATCCTTCTCCTTGGTTAAACCAACACCAGAGTTAATACAGGAAACCTTTCCTAAGCTGAAACGCTTTTGTAAAAATGCAGCGCTACTATATAAATGTAGTGAACTTTCTAAGAATTAAAACGGTTATGTATTTTACTTTGCTCTTGTAAAGCTGTCTTCTTTGTAACCCTTGTTTCCAATTTATGTGCTTTGCTTCAAAATGCTGAAGTGTAAAAGGAGAAAACTCTTCCACCCCGTTGTTTCATTTTTTTCTGTTTATATAAGTATACATTCATCAACACACACACACACACACACACACACACACACATATATATATATATAATATATATATAGGATATATATATATATATATATATATATATATATATACATATATATATGTATATACACATATATATACATATATATATACATATGTATATATACATATATATATATATATATATATATATATATATATATATATATACTACGTATTTTATACACATATATCGACATATATATATATATATATATATATATATATATTATATATATATATATATCTATATCTATATCTATATCTATATATATCTATATATATATACATATATATATATCTATATATATATATATATATATATATATATATATATATATATATATAATGTATAATTCTTTTCCACTATATGACCTTTTGCATTTTTTTTCTGGAAGGGGTGTCAAAAGACTGATACATCTTTGGTTTGTATTCAGTAAATCGTTAGAGATGAGGTTGCATGCCCCATGTCGTCCTTGATACCAGCATGGTATGGTAGTACCCACTTTCAACTGGATTAAAACTTTGACCCACAATCTTCAGCCGAACGCTGTATGAGCCCACAAGCAATGAGCCCACTACGTATTCATACACACACACACACACACACACACACACACACACACACACACATATATATATATATATTATATATATATATATATATATATATATATATATATATATATATAAATGTGTGTGTGTATTTGTTTTTATTTTTACAGACATCCGGATCGAATCACGGTAGAGTCCAGACCGTTAGCAATTGCTCTGCGCGAAGTCATGAAGGAGTTGGGACCTAAGTACTACATTCCCAAAGTTTTTCCCGGGCAGGCACCCAGCGCCCAGCACACCAGCGAATTTTACCCAACTTCCCGACCCAGCAACTGATGAATTGCTAACATTTCATTCGACTCGCCCCTTCACCGAAAGTGAATAAATGGGGGAACGTGTTTCACAGATAAATTTTTGACTCACACGTTCAAATGTGTTCATTCCCCATATATAAATGAATAAATAAATAAATATGTACATATATAAATAAATATATATAAATAAAGATATAAATATATATATATATATATATATATATATATATATATATATATGTGTGTGTGTGTGTGTGTGTGTGTATAAAATATATATGTATGTATGTATATTACTTTTATACATGAATAATTAATAGGGGTTCTCATCGAGAAGTAAAACTGTATCACGGCTGACTTACTGGCACGTGTGTGTGATTCAAATTGAGGCTGACTCTTACTGGCTGGTTCGAGAGCTAATCTCAATTACCTCTTTTCCCTGTCAGATTTCTCACACTTTCTCTTCAAAAAGGAACTGTCACTTCTTTAGTCCTCAGCTGGTCAATTAAGAGAAGGAATATCCCCTCCCCACACCATTAATGCGCTACTGGTGAACATGAAGATTAGTGTGTCGTCAAATTAACGAACTTCCAGTGGTCAGTCTCGATATTCCCATTCACCTCACCTACTGATGCCCTAGAGTCATAAGCTAGGTGAAGAGAAGCCCCACCTGTAGGTAGTTTTACAGACAACAAATCCAAACCAATAAAGTACTTGGATCTATCTCAAGCCTACCCGTCAAAATTCGAAAATTTGAAAATGAGAGCTATATCATCTCCTTCGGTCCTCTTTCGAAGATGTTTTCGTAGGTCTAGACAGAAGAAACTTACGTAGCAGACGTCAGTTAGGTTGGCCCGGAAAAACTATTAAGATGCTATTAGTCACAAGACAACCAGTTCGCAGAGGCATGTGAAGGGTTAACAGATGTGATTCCAGTGCGACAATGAGAAGTCCGCCGTGTGAACTACTCTCACATTAGACGGAAATGTCCATAATCTCCCACTTTTTCTTACAAAAAAGTTGTGAGATCTGCCAACCATACTTCATCCGCCATATAGAAGTCTTACGCTTTGCCGTATTGCCACTAGAACCTAAATAACATTTGACAGCACAGTAAGGGTTAAAGCAGAATGAGAGGGAACAATAAAGAAAGTCACTGGTTTTGAATGGGGAAGCAATAAGGAAGCAAAAACAGTCAAATTATTGCACTTCTAATTTTACCACTGTAATTCCACATGGTATGGTGAACATTACTTAAAGCCATGGAAGCGTAAAATGATAACTGCCGTGTGAACACAAACCGGCAACAGGAAGTTTTACTCGAATTCATACAATGAATTACAATGTTATGACTGATGTTAAAGAAAATATTTCCATATTAGAAAACTTATTAGAACGCATCTTCGCGTAAAGAAAAAAAAATCTACATATTTTCAAGTGACCCTGAATTTTTATAAGGGTTATTAGAGTTTCGTGATATTTTTGTAATTGCAAATAATCAATCATGGTCCCAGTGTCTCAGTTGATCTTGTTCAAAAAGGTGCTGTATACCCTAGTTCAGTTACTGAGAGTTGTATATCAGTAAGTAGTGAGAACTGTGTATCAGGTGATACTGGGAGTAACCACTGGCCAACTTTAAGTAATTTAGTGCATATCACATTGTAATGGGCAAATGTTCATCTTAGTAATAGTTTTCATGTTTATTCTAGAGTTAAATCTTTGTAAGTTGTATGGCTGACATAAAGTTAACTAGCAAAATTCTGATAATCAGTACGAGAAGTGAAATAGACGACCGCCCCCGCCCTTACGGAGTACTTAAGATGGAATTCCTCATGGTAAGGAGCTGTATCTTGAGAATCATCCATTATGTTTGATGATAATAATTTTATCTATTGGCTAGTTTAAGGGAAGTGCCTGAATAAATGGTTGCATGCTTGGACTAACTTTCATCCTGGACATGTATAATACACACAACTGGGAGTTCTAGTTCTGGCTAAGAAGTCATCTGATATCGTATTGTTAAGGAACTAAAGTGCATTTTAACATCCACGTAAAGCCTACAGGAAGAGTAACATTGAAGCAGTCAGATCTGAAGTCTTTGTATAAGACCTTTCCCTCTGCATTAGTGTTTCCTCCTGCCTTTTGTACAAGATTTTAAATTTTTCATTGATGTTAAATTCAGTGACATAATGTGTATGTCTCCGCATCTATATCCAGGCTGCAGAATTTTTGTTTTTATCTCCTGCTTTCCTTCAGTTTTGTAACTTGCTTTGTTCGAAGAGACATGGCTTTTCAAGTCCCGTTTTACTATAAACCAATCACTATAAGCTCAAAAGGCCTGCTGCCAGATCCTGAAAACTTCCTTATTATTGGATCAGGTTGACTGTCCCATCTCTATTGCAGTGGTGAAATAACCCCCCAAGGCATATTTTGCTACCCTTGTCATAAGCTCCAATTAGTGAGGAATGCATCTGGAGAAAGAATTTCACGGACTGAGAGGGGAACCACATTCCATGGGATTTCATAGAGAAACTGCGCAATGCAAGATAATGAAGGTTTACTTTATCCTACAAACTGAGGTCACTACATATTGCGTTGATAAAAATAAAAATGAATGTTAAGCTTGCTGCTCAACTTCTTAGTGAATCCGTTGTAAACTCTTTACAATATTGCTTAGATTTCAAAGGATGTGAGGGAACAAACAAATTCCTTTGGATATTCTATCATTTGATATCGTTATTGATTTTTGCCTAAATGAAGGCAGCTGTCCGTTATCATTGTCTCAAGCACATGCTTTATAAACCATCTTCTGGAGTAAGAGCTCGATTCATTTATGGACTTCTTTTATGTTATTGTTCTTGAAATTGAAAACGAATAATGTAATGAGGTCAGAAAACGTTTAAAAATGTTACTTGAAAGTAAAAAAAAAATAAAAAAAAAAATAATTATATAAGAGAGACAGTTGAGGATTAACAATAACACTAGAACGGTAACTATCTTGGGTTCCAAGGTTCTTTTTACCAGTCAACGGGGAAGTGACCGCTGACTGACCTGGCCTCCCTGGTTCAGGTAAGGCTTCCGAGTCAGGGCATCTCCATACAGTATTATTCCTCCAAGGCTGTGGCTGCCCCCATCCCAAAGCCGCTTTGTGCAAGTTTCGTTTCGTTACTGATTTGTAATGCGGCTGGAAGTTCCATTATCCCTCGTTTCATTAAATGCATTTAATGATCGGTGTTCAATTCAAACGGTCAAAGGTTTTCAACTATGATGCAATTAACGAACGACGCGGGGGAGAATTCAACAGCATTCGCATAAAAGAAATTCTGAAAGCCAAAGGCAATCAGGAGAGACATCGTGAAATTTTAATGCACGCGGGAAAATCTGATTAGATTACAGTAGTGAAAAGAACAAAGGAGCAAACACGCTTAATGTCGGAGCAAGCATACGGATGCATCCCTCCGCCCATGGCATCAAAGGAAGTCGGGTATTTGTTGCTTGTCGTAGCGTAACAGTCAAAGCGCTGGACGCATTTCTTTCCGAGACACGAGTTTAAAAGTTTAAAAGTAAAGTAGAAATGTGAAATGCTTCATTCTATTCCATTTCGGATTTTCGAGGAATCCCTGCGAAAATCATTTTCAAAAGTAATGGGATACCGAAAACTTTGCTGTTCATTGGGCGGCCGTTTCATTTTTGTGTGCTCAGTCTTTTGACAGTGATGCAAGAGATCTTTTGTATAGCCTGGCTTTTGCGGAAGCCGAATTCAGCAATGCAATAATTGTACGAGAAAAGAGCCAGCTGTTGCCTTCACCCTTCTTAGGGATTACCAGGCCAACGAACTTATAATAGTGTGGGCCATAAACATCATAGATGGAAAATCACCTAAGGATATTTACCGCCCTATTTCAGCACTTGCTAGAAACTTCCATTGACAATTCTAAATTTTATGGGCCCTTTCGCAAACTGTGAAAAAATACCTCTGCGATTTATTGTCAAATGGGACGCGTGGACAAACGGATGGAAGAGGAAAGAAATAAAGATAAAAAGCAGATTAATGGCCGACGAAGATATACAACGCAATTGACTGCCACTGGACAGAAACTCGTGACTTATCACCAGGGGTTTATACGTTAAAATACAATTGGGGTAAAAGGTTGTATTTATGTGAATTCAATAAAGTTTGTGCCATGGAAATACATATTAATCTCTCTCTCTCTCTCTCTCTCTCTCTCTCTCTCTCTCTCTCCCCGCTGTCACAGCTTTTTATTAATTTCCTTTCGGGTGAACAAAATTCAATCATGAAAATACCCTGAAAAAAAAAAAAAAAAAAAAAAAAAAAAAAAAAAAAAAAAGAAAAAAAAAAAAAACTTCCCTCTCTCGCGTATTTTTTTTAAATTTTTATCTTTCCTCAATACAGCTATGGCCAGATTTATTTGATAAAAGCCACCCATCCACAACAATTCAGGAAAGAATTTTGAAATAGAGACAAACCAATTGAAATAAGGCTCATGCACGGATCCGAAGCAAAAGAAATGGCAAATTAAAACAAAGGAAGCGAATGATAACTTTCGCATATATTAGAAATCTGGAAGAGGTGACTCATAACGAGAAAGGTATCTGAAATTTATGAAGTCACTTTGGATATTGCTTTTTGACAACTGTAGAAAAATTTTTTTTTTTAATCATGACGTTCAATCATGGCATTATTTATAACTAGATTAAATAACTAAATAAATAAAAGAAAGTTGTAAGTAATGTATATGATACAAAAATTATTTATAAAGCTATATTAACAAATTTTATGAATAAATAAAACACGGAGCACTGAAAAAAATTCAAGAAAAAAATAAGCTCATCCTCGTTCTTTTGCTTTGTGATATTTGTGATATATTTATATATATATATATATATATATATATATATATATAATATATATATATATATATTTTATTTATATATATATATATATATATATATATATATATATATATTATTTTATTTTACTTTTTTGGATACCCTTGTCACTACAAAACCATTAGATCCAAGGCTGTTTAGTGACGCGTATCCAAAAAAGCGTAAAGAAATTATATATATATATATATATATATATATATATATATATATATATATATATATATATATATATATATACATATACATATATATATAAAATATATATACGCATATATATATATATATATATATATATATATATTATATATAAAAGTAATGGAAAACGAGAACTCAGTGGTGTTGTTGGTATGGTCTTTTTGTGCGCCTCCCACCTCGGTGGCGCAAGTTAGATTATCCGTCATATGTGCGTGTGTGTGGTGTGTGTGTGGGGTGTAATGTTGTATATATGTAAAATAAATATTAGAATATTAATTAAGCATATATATTGTTACATTTATATATATATATATATATATTATATATATATATATAGTATATGTATATGTGTGTGGATGTGATATATATGTATGTATATATAATTTTTAAATATATATATATATATATATTTATATATATATATATATATAACAATATATATATATTAATAGATATATATAAATATACATATACATCTATATATACTATATATTATATAATATATATAATGTAAGATATATATGCTTATAATATTTTCTAAACATGTATTTTTTTTACATATATATACATACATTACACACACACACACAACACTATGCCCGGATAATCTAACTTGCGCCCACCCGAGGTGGGAGGCCAAAAGACCATACCAAACAACACCACTGAGTTCTCGTTTTCCATTACCTTTCTATATATATATATATATAATATATATATATATATATATATAAATAATATATATATATATATATATATATATATATATATATATGTGTGTGGTGTAATATATTTTTTTTATATATTATGTGTAATATTAATTTATATATATATATATATATATATATAGTTATATATATATTATATATATATATATATATATATATATATATATATATATATATATATATATATCTAATCAAAAGAATAAAAGGAGCCCATAAAAACACCAAAAATGTAGAGAGAAAAGTACTATATTTCCAGAGACTGCTTGTCTCTCTCTTCAGGTATATGAATGAGAAAAAGGTTTTACAGAAAAGGTGGTATTTATACCAAGAGATTCGTCCCACAAGTAAGCCAATTTAGGTCACCACCCCCGCTATAATCTTTCCTTTAATTCTTCTTAAGCGTTGGTTGAATGAACCTGCGTCCCGACGATATCTGATATCCAAGACCCTTTTTTGAGATGTTCCATTTACCCTGCTGTCTCTTTTTATTAAAGGCCGATTCCATCATTTTTTGACTCTTTGTACCGGCAGTTTGACTGAATAAATACACGTGACATATTCCAGTTTTTTATTCTATGGTTATGTTCAATTATATGGTTTTTGAAAATAGCCGAGTTCTGTTGTCCATATCTAACGCCGTTTGTGTTGTATTAATCTCTGGGGAAGTGATTTTTACCTGTAAATCCGATGTAAGATTGGTCCACAGTCCCCCCCTCCCGGCATGGGATCTCATATACCCCAGAGTCTTTTTGGGAGATGTCTTTTTGTTTTTGGACGTTAATCAGGGATTTGGGCTAAGGTATTTGGGTAGTAATGCAAAAGGGTTTAGGATTTCCCAAGGGTGTGGGAGTTACTCCCCCCCCTCTTATCGTCTCCAGGTGGGGAAATTTTTATTTTATTGTTGGGTGTGTCTCTGGTCTTGTCTTTAGGGGGTCGGTAGAAAATTACGTTTTGCTTTTTTTGAATTGCTGTTTTTCTCAATTATATGGTCAGGATACTTTAAAGATGAACAGTTTGCTTGCGAATTAGTTCAATTCCTTTTTCCAGGAAAATCTGGGGAACAAATTCGTAAGGCTCTTAAGAATAGGTTTGCTAGCTATACCTATCTTGATAGTAATGTCATGATAGCTAAAGTAGTGATATATGAAAGTGAGAACGTTGGTTTTCTGTATAGGTATGGTAAATTTGTATTCTGTCGTGTCTCTGATTATTAAAACAGTCAAGAAAAGGAATTTTGTTGTGTGTTTTCCCATTCCAACTTTAAATTTGATGCTGGGCACTAATGCGTTTAAATTTTGAGAGGAATTGGATTAAAATTACCCACTTATTATCCCAAAATGTTAGTATGTCATCCACGTTTATATTCATCCAGCAGCATGTTTTTGGGTTTTTTATTTTAATTGCATTTATTACTGTAGTTTTCAAAGTATTCCATGTACAGATTGGCTAAAATAGGACTTAAAGGACTAACCCATACCTACAACACCGATTTTTGCTTGTAGAATGATCCCCGAATGAAAATAACGTTATTAGATGCACATAATTCAACTAACTTATTATTTTGTCAAGCGCCAAAGGAAAATGATCTAAATAGGGGGATAATTTTTCCCTTAATAAAAAACTGAAGAAAGTCCTGTACTGGTACTTTTGTGAATAGGGAGTCTACGTCAAGGCCTTAAAATTTTATGTTGTGAAGTGGTATATTGTGCTTCTCTGAATTTGTGACAAAAGTCTTCTGAATGTTTTGATGACTGGGAGAAAAAGTGCCTAAAAAAGGAGAGGAGTAGGCCAGCTAACCATTTAGAAATTTTGTAATTGGAAAGCTCCGGCGCATGAAACGATGGTCTGAATGGAAGATTGTCTTTGAGTTTTGAGGGAAGACCATAAAAGTAGGTAATTTTAGGATTAATTACTTTAAATTTCTCTAATGTAGTCAATACTCTTTTTTTGGTCTTGGCCAATTAATCTTACTTTCCGAAAAAATTCTGTTGGGAACGTTCTGGAGGGGATTTTTCGTCAGTTTTTCGTAAGTATTTGTGTCGCTAAGGAGCTGGTTGATTTTGTCGAGGTAGAAGTCTTTGTCCATTATTACAATTTTGCCGTCTTTGTCGGATCTACTTATTATAACATCTAACTTTTTTAGCGAGTGGATGGCTATCATGAATCTGCGGGGAACAAGATCCCATGCCAGGACTGTGACCAATCTTACATCGGATTTACAGGTAAATCACTTCCCCAGAGATTAATACAACACAAACGGTCAGTTAGGTATGGACAACAGAACTCGGCTATTTTCAACCATATAAATGAACATAACCACAGAAAATAAACTGGAATATGTCACGTGTAATTTATAGCAGCAAATGCCGGTACAGAGTCAAATGATGGAATCGGCCTTAATAAAAGAAAGAAGCAGGTAATGAACATCTCAAAAGGGTCTTGGATATCAGAATATCGTCGACGCAGTGTTCATTCAACCAACGCTTAAGAAGATTAAAGGAAGATTATCACGGGGGTGACCTAAATTGGCTTACTTGTGGACGAATCTCTTGGTATAAATATCCACCTTTTTCTGTAAACTTTTCTCATTCATATACCTGAAGAGAGACAGCAGTCTCTGAAATATAGTACTTTTCTCTCTACATTTTTGGTGTTTTTATGGGCTCCTTTTATTAGATGGAATTCTGTTGTTACAGAACATTTTTTAACCAGTCCATATATATATATATATATATATATATATATATATATATATATATATATATATATATATATATAATTTCTTTACGCTTTTTTGAGATAACGAGTCACTAAACAGCCTTGGATCTAATGGTTTTGTAGTGACAAGGGTATCCAAAAACCAAAAAAAGTAAAATAAAAAAAAATTAAAAAAACTAAGAATTTCGAGAATTAAGAGGGCCACTGTGGCTGTTTCAATTACAAATATCTCTGGGAAAAATGACCAGTTGATTCTAATATATATACAATATATATATATTATATATATATATATATATATATATATAATATATATATATATATATATATATACTCTATATAAGTATGATGACGGGAGTAATCTCTCATACATAAATAAATAAATATATATATATATGTATATATTTATATATATCTATATAGTAAGTATGATGACGGAGTAATCTCTCATACAATAAACTATATATATATATATATATACTATATATATATATATATATATATATATATATAATAATGTATATTGATGATGGGAGTAACACCTCTTTTATCCATTTCCTAAGCGCAGACGTATCAGCTTGATCCATTTTCCAGGCTGAAATCGCGAGTACACAAAAATTGTGTGGAAACAGTAAAAGATAAGCACATTAAATGTTTACTAACACCATAATTAAAAACCTATCTAAAAACGGTTTTTAAAAAATTACAAATAAAGTTTATAACTGAATATAAACACACGAACGACAGTGAAAGGGCCAATAAGAAAACAAAAATAAGGCACCTACCCACTGCGGTAGCTTAAGGAGGACTGGCACGAAAATTTTTTTTATGGAGGATAGTGTAAACAAAGAATCTAGACAGGTAGTTAGGCAATAAACAGTTGGGTCGAAAATGATTGGTGGTTAAGAGTTGGTACGGTTAGCTTAAGCATGACTGATTCAAGAGTGGTTAGTTCGTCTATATGTCGGGTTCTTCCTACAATGTTCAAATGGTGTGTCTTGCAACTTTTACTGTGATTTTCTTATTTTAGTCTGTTCGGGATTCGCAGTTCGACTATATTCTTTGAGAGTTTTAAGAAGGCCATTAAAGAAAGGTAGTTTTGGGTTAATGACTAAATTTCTCCATCATCTCATGTGCCGGAGCTTTCAATTACAAAATTTCTAAATGGTTAGCTGGTCTCCTTTCCCCTTTCTTAGGCACTTTTTCTTCCAGTCACATGAAACATTCAGAAGATTTTTGTCAAAATTCAGAGAAGCACATATACCACTTCACAACAAAAAACTTTTAAGCCTTGATATAGATTCCCTATTCACAAAAGTACCAGTAAAGGACTTTCTACAGCTTTTTTGGGAAAAATTAGCCACTTATTCAGATAATTTCCCACTGGCTTTTGACAAAATTATAAAGTTAGCTGAATTATGTGTATCTAATAATGTATTTTCATTCGGGGAGTTATTCTATTGTGGCGGGTTCACAAGCTTAAAAAAACAAGCGGGCAAATCCCCCCCCCCACATAAATCTAATCATTCCAGCTGTCCAACTCACCCCGGTCACACTTTCTCTTTACACTACAGAATATGCAGGACAATTGACCTACCTACACACCAAAACAAAATAAAAACATAAACACAAAAAACAAAAAACTCTCAAAACACATGTACTTACCCAACTCCAGATACTCCAGGCTATCCTGTGCTGTCTGCTGGTCGAGGTCACTGGAACACTAACAACCACAAGACAAAAACCAAGAACCACAACCAAAGACCACGACCCCACAGCCATACAACACAACAACAACAAAAATGGATGCAACCACAACCCAAGACCACTGCACAAACAATCACCAACAACACAAAAAAACCAACAACACAAGAAGGCAACACAAACACCCACTAACGACCTCAAGGAATCACAACAGCTCCCAGCAATAACAACCCTCAACAACTCACAACCACACCAAGAACCAAAACAGCCCCCAACAACAACAACAACAACAACAACCACCCTCAACCACAACAATCACATACAACCCTCAGGAACTCAAAAGCACAACAAATCCAACAATACAGGCACAACCACTCCAAAGCAAACAATACCAAACTAACAACAAATCAATAAAACACAAAACTCAACTAACTTCCAGCGCCTTCAAATAACTGCTTCCGACACTACTAACTGTCACCAGCTCTCAACAAAGACTGATTGAAAACTCACCAAAAAAAACTCAAAACACAGAACTCTAACAATCAACAGCACCAACAGACAACCCAGAACTCTCCAACAGCCAATTCAATTGTTAACCATCCAACCACCAATTGCTCTCTCTCAGTCACTCACTCACTCGCTCTCTAACTATCTCTTTCTCTCCCTCTCTCTCACAAACACACACAGACGTTGTCAAATGGAACTCCATAACTCCTCCATACTATAAGCAAAAATTCTGGTGAAGCATGGGTAGCCCTAAGTCCTGTTTTAGCCAATCCATACATGGAATACTCCGAAACTATAGTAATAAATGCAATAAAATCCAAAGACATGCTGTACATGAGATATGTAGATGATATTCTAACATTTTGGGATAACAGGTGGGACAATTTCAACGAATTCCTTCCAATATTAAATGTATTAGTGCCCAGCATTAAATTTAAAGTTGAATGGGAAACAGACAGCAAAATTCCTTTTCTTGATGTTTTAATAATTAGACACACGACAGAATAAAAATTTACCATATACAGAAAACCGACATTCTCACTTTCATACATTCACCATTTTAGTTGTCATGGCATTTCTATCAAGAAAGGTGTAGCCAGCAACCTTTTATGAAGAACCTTACGAATTTGTTCCCAAGATTTTCTGGAAAAGGAATTTGAACCAATTCGTAAGCCGCTTTTGTCTTTAAGGTATCCTGACCATATAATTGAGAAAGCGATTCGTAAAGTAAACGTAATTTTCTACTGACCCCCTTAAGACAATACCAGAGATATACCCAACAATGAAATAAAAATCCCACACCTAAGCAGGATTAAGACTGCAGTGATATTTGACTGTGCAATCGTGATATTGTGAATTCATTGTGGAAGTGTTATTAGATGTGTGTTGGTCATGCTTTCAGTAATTTCGTTAAATTGGCATTTCGTTAAATATTTGATCTATCTCGTATTTTGAATATATTCATTTAAGCATTGATCAGGTACGTAAGCTTTCCAATTGCTGGTCTCTGTGTTTCAACGTTATCTGCTTTGCAGATTCGTGTCGACTCCCCCCCTCCCACCAACACCACCACCACGTGTGCCATTCTTCTGTAGTTTAACAGCTCCACTCAACCTTTCCTGCCAGTGCCATTCTTGGAATAGTATTCCGAGATTCCAGTGGGAGCAATCATTACTTACAATGGTCCACCTTGCGTGTGAGTTTATTATCAAGAGTTCTATCCTTGTTCCATACACAAGAGATGGGGTTACAAAAATTGTGCTGAATGACCCCCGCGGGGAACCAATTCAAAATATGAACCACATCTTGTGTAGTTGCCCACTAGGGCCCACTTGTTCGGACATGGATCTTAGAACAGCAAACGACACAGAACTCCAATGGGTAGAACAATGGTGCGATAAGATATGATGATGACTCACTAGATTTAGTATTTTTTGCTGCAACCCAGAGGCACATTTTGTTCTTGGTTTTGTACATGATATTCATTAGTGATACAGGGCCATGGAGCCAGTGAGAGCTCAAGTAATTTATTCTTCTGATTGCCTAGTGAATTATACTTATAAGTAGACATAATGCGTTTACCTTCAATCCTTTTACAAGTAATTTATGGAGATTTCTTTAGGTACCTATTTTTCACTTTTTCTGTTCACAAGTGGTAGGCCACCCTTAGTCAGTTGTCGTTTCCAAAAAAAGGAAATTTTTAAATGAAGGCGCCAGTTCCCCAAGATTTTCCTAAAGTAAAATCTTACACCCCGGCCTGCCTTGTGACAATATATATTTAATCTTAAATCAGGAAAAATTAAAAACGTGATGATTATACGAACAAGTTACGGCCACGAAAGATAATTGGAACACTGGAGATGCTAAGAACTTTCGTCTTATTACCAAGACGAAAATGTGATGATGGATGATTCAATTTGTTCCTGGCATACGCATTAATGAATGCCTGTATCATCAGCGCTAGAAAAATTGGAGCAATACAACTAGGTAAAAACAGTGACAAGAATTAAATATCTTATTAATTGATAGATATTAGGTTGGATAAAACACCTCAAAGCATGGTTAATGACTGGCCAAAAAGTGCACTCAATGAACTAAGAATTAATTCAAGCTGTAAACTTATGAGCAGAAAAAAGTGAAAACTGCGGCGAGTTTTTTGTAATGCTGTATGAAACTCTCAGCCACGGCCCATAAAACTCTCTGCTGTGGTCTGTGTAACTTTCAGCCACGGTGCGGTGGTGGTCTTGTTGTTGGCACCTATAGCGGTGACAGACGCACAATCACGGCTAACTTTAACCTTGAATAAAATAAAAACCACCGTGGTTAGATGGCTGCAATTTGGTATGTTTGATGATTGGAGGGTGGATGATCAACATACCAGTTAGCAGCCCTCTAACCTTAGTAGTCTTTAAGTTCTGAGGGCGGACAAAAAAAAAGTTATCTCCAAATGATGAAAACTCAAGAAAATGGAGAAAAGTTTCATCGGCGGCTCGCTCTATAATTGCAAAAGCATCGTAAGGTAAATGTCAGATTTACAATGTGTGAAAAGTTCCCTAATGTCAGAAAACTCCACCTTAATTAAAGTACAGCCTATTCTATGCCTGACTCCAAGAAGAGAGTCAATTAGCGTATACGTCCCGAGATAACATCTTGAGCATGCACATTTTTTAATCACCAAAGAAAGCACAATTTGTGGAATAGTGTCTGAATTTAAAAAACAATCCAGTAGTTCTTCGATTCCTAAAAAATAAAACTGCCTAAGATTAAGGCCATTTAAATAGTATTTCGTCTGACCTATGAACATTTGAATGTAATGAGTCGCCTACTTTCAACTAGACAATGAATAAAGCCTAACACTAGAATAGTATTTCCTCAGAGAAGATAAATTAAGAGTCCCTAGTAAAATTCCTTAAAACTTTTATCATAGGATCTTCGCATTTACGAGGAACAGAAAAAATGTAAGAGATCTTAGATGTTTTTCTCTTGAGTATCTATTGTTAATGAGCAACGTATTTGAGCTATAATTTTACATAAATTACTCCAAGCAAAAACACTTAATTATAAAACTAATTATAAAACAGAAATAATGAGCAAGGCGATACACTTCATTTTGGAAATAAATTCTTAACTGAAATTTTTTATGATTTTGAAATGGATTATTTTTATGTTTAAATTCAACTTGGTCACAATTATAAAAAACATAACATTTTCTGTACTATTTTTTTAAGAGGAGGAGCTGTTTTGAGTATAATTTACGCAAACGAATTTTTTTTTTTCTTTTTACGGTTAGGAAAAATGTCTGCAAAAACATCATCAAGAGGGCAATATAAAAAGTTGGTATTCAGCCCGGAGAATAAGATCAAGATGAAATTTTTTTAACCGTGTCTCCTTTTGTTTCCTCTTATCGCAAACACTCGGGGTACGAAAGGAGGAAGGAAGATGAAGAGAAGAGAATACGCGGGAGAATAGCAGTAGTAAGTAGCAGTAAACTGCAATCATTTTCGAAGTACTGAACGGAAGAAAAAACTATGCAAGTCAAATAGAGGCTTCTATTCCATGGAAAAAAGCCAGATGCCTTAAATGTTAATTTTTAAATAAGCATAAAAAGATCACACATTTTCCTCTTAGTCTCGAAAGCATTTTGCGAATAACAGCTAATAGCAAATGAAGTAAAATAAAAGTGATAAATTAAATATATAAAGCAAGAGAAATGACAATTAAGCAAAATAAACGTCCGTCTTGGGCAACAAAATTATGAATATTACTGAATGAACGGCATTATAATGCTCGAAATTTAGATTTTCAGATGAAACTTACAAAGGAAAAACCCGGGAAAGTAATATAGGACTCATTAAATACTAATAATCATAGGCATTATTGAATTTTTCAATATTCTTTGTACACTAATGATATCCATTGTTCAGAGGAGAGGCCGAGTATTTGAGTAAGTACTTCACTTATTAATCTATTTATATATTCCTATTTCCCTATTTTTTTTTTCATGCTCTGTTGTGTTCCGTCACCTTCACAGTAATCATTCTATTTTGTATGCGTTTAGGGATGTTTATATACACACACACACACACAAACACACACACACATTACGTTTCGACAGCCCAATGCAAGGTCCTTCTTTCCTTTCCACTACATCTTCGGTTCCACCTATCAATCGACTTGTAGGTGTTCCTATCCCACTCCCTCCTAAACCTCAAGAAATGTACACTCCCTTTCCCTTCACCAGTCCACTGCCTTCCATTCTTTCCACATAGCAAATTTTTTTGCTTGACTTGTCGACGTCTTTCTACTCTTTGAATTCACATCCACGACAAAAATACTTAACCTCAAAAGCTTCGACATTTACATTTCACTTCCACATAGGAGAATTCTCAACAATCATTGGTTCTTCCAAAGACACTAAAGGTCTCTTCTCAGTCTTTCACACACACTGCTCTCTTACTTGCTTCACCTATTCAATGGTTCAGCTCGTCTCTCATTCTATTACCATCCATTACACCTACTCCCATATTCCTTTTCGATTCACCTGCTTTCAGTCTTCCATTATGGAAAAAACTTTTATACCTTCATCTTCCCGACTTCTAACCACTTTCAATACTCTCCTCTGGAAATCATCATCACATTCTTAAATTAGACTCTGAATTATCTCTATTAATACTCTCACTAAGCAAAAAAATAAATATTATATCAACTGAAGCCATTAATCCTTCCGGATCTTTCCGAGCTAGTGACCCCCAAGGGTTTTAACCCGGTATGTAGCCACCTTTGCGGCGTGTTCAGTACAAACCCGTTGGGGATTACCGTAAATACATAAACAAAAGACTGTAAATATCATAAAATTATGACCCCCCAAAGAAATATTAGTTCTACGTGTGGATGACAGTGTGTGGGCGGAGTCAGTCCACTCACCAAAACTAATGAACTGATGAAATTACCTTTAGTTCTGTCGAATGACTGACCAGTGATCGCACGTGTGGACGGGTACACAACGATTTTATAATAGTTCGCCGCTGGATTTTGGCTGAGAAGGATCTCAGCTGCTCCGACCAGAATATGAATAAACAATGTATAGACCTAATTAATTTCATTATCAGACCCTGCATTGCTATTTCTAGAACGTTGCGAGTCCAAAATCATATAATAAATAATAACTATTTCCATATGATAAATACAATTTGACATAGGCCTTGGCCAGTGTCCTGCCTTTTTATGAAAAGTGTTAGTAGTGAAAGTAGGCTTCATAAATAACTCAGCCAACCCTTTTGTCTAATTTAACCTTTTTCATAATTATTGTATAAGAACAGACATCTCGCTCTACTCTGTTACGCCTTTTTGCTTCTTTCCTATTTTGACATGAATTGCCGCAGCAGAAGCTAGTCTATGTAGCTCCACCGCCTTATCAACCAACAGAGTTTCCATCGCTGCCGCATCATGTTGCTGCGACGAAGACTAGGGGAGAAATGAGGGCGATGACCTCGAGTAGACTGTCTACTGACAGTTCTACTCTTTACGTGTGGATGCTCATCTGTTGAACGGTTGTGGGTGGTGGTGTGAAAAAAAATTCAGTGCATGAGATTTTTCGCTTCAAGACTCCCGCTAAATCTATGGTGGCTGACAAACGGTGGGAACCTACTGGACAAGGCACATCAAAGACACGAATACTATTGCACATTTTGTTGAATTGCATGTAAGAGCCGCAGTAGGCAACGTCATGTTTCGTCTCATTGCTTGTTTGAGTGGTTTAGAGCAAAATCAAAGTCCTTAAGTCCAAGTATTTAAAAATGAAATGACCCAATTAGCAACCACCTGGACAAGAGGTTGGTACAGAGCGAGAGCAAAGCATCCACTTCATTCCAAGGTTCCTGTCCAAGACATACATGTGGGTTGGTCTCTTGAGTTATTAAGCTATAGATAGTATGAGAATTGGTAACTGTAAGTGTACCTCATGTGTTTGAAGTTCAAATGACTAGGGTGTGAGTAACTGCATAGACGTTTGCATACTGCGGTGGCATAATTTCAGTTGTAGCTAAATTCCAGTGATTTATTTGAGTTTACAGGCACTTGTGTGGCCCACGTATTTTGTGTTTCAGGTATGGAGACAGAGAGTTCGTTAGTGCTTTTTTTGTAGAGTTGAGTGATTGCTATGTGAGGGTGATTGTTGAGATGGATCTATTTTTCTAAGTAAATTGTAAAAACCTGATACGTGACTCGTTTATCCTTGCATGGGGGCTGGCCAAGTCACTTTTGTAGTTTGTGGCTTGATCATGCAGTTCATTGGCACAATGAATATAGTGATGTTTCGTCGAGGAAATTCCCGATATTTTAGTGGTCTTTTGATTAAACAGATCAACCCAAGTCCTAGTCCCCCCTGGAAGGTTAGGCACGGCATAGAATTCAGTTTTGCTGGTAGGGCACTCACAGTTGCCAACCCATTTGCCCAAGAATGAGGGCGCAGAGATTGAAATTTACTGTAGGCCTGGAGGCCCGATAGCTAGCTTAGAATCTAGCATGCTTCCCTTCTGGAACAGGAGGTCTAATTTAGATGCTGTGTACCTCAGGGGAATGATTTAGCTAGTGAAGCAGCAGATACCGTGTGGGATACACTCAAGGTGTTCACTGAAAGAGTCAGATCGATCACTACAATTGTGGTCATTTGTAACACCAAAGAACAGCTATATAATGAAACAAACCGTTTTTGTATAAATCCATCTGAGTATAACGCCCGATTAAGTGCTACATTCCAATAAACCACATAGGTTATCGAGCCTGAAGAAAATCCGACCACGTGCACTTTGATACGCATATCAGAGGCGTATTCCTAAACCGAATAATGTGGCTTATCCGAGGCAAGCAAGTATGCCAGAGTTAACTAGGACAACAGGGGGCTGTGTATTGCTTTAACCGTCTGGTACAAGATCAGTAATGTAATGTAACTTATGCTGGTGTTATTTCCTTCTGACCCCTTTGAATTGTTTGCAAAGTACAATCCTTTTTCATTTACAGAAGTTAATGTAAATAAGTAGTCACCCTCCAAAACATTCACAAAATGGCAGCCAGCAACGAAGCCCAAATGGAAGCCATCTTGGTCCTCCTAGACGACTATCTGGTACATGCTCAAGGGATACTCCTCGAGTCACATCATGTTACTGTGTATCAGAACTTGTTGAACAGAATTCAAGCTGATGAGAACGTTGTACATATCTAATACGAGCAAATTAGAAACCTTGGAGCATGATCAAGTGTGGCAGTCATTCACTCAAGCATTGAGACAACCACGCTACCTATGAGTCGCATTGGGACTCTTGTTCCCGCAAACCAACCCACAACCCAATTGCCTAAATTGAAGGAATTGCCTCTGCCCACTCTCAAGGGAGAGAAGAGCGAGTTCAGTAACTTCCTATAATTATTTGACAAACATGTCCATAAACGCATAGACATTGACAACTTGGTGAAGTTCACATATCTGTTGGGATCCTTGGACAGTGAACCACTTAAGATTGGTGCTCTAAGTGTAACGGAGGGAAATTATGAAGTAGCGCAGGAGTTGAAAAAGTATCATGGGAACGACCATCAGACCTTGGCAATCTTGCATCGGAGGTTAGCTGATCTTTTTGTGCGGAAATGTAATTGAAAAGAGTTAAAAGCCTTCCGCATTGAATTAATAGTACTGATCGAACAAATCAAGAGACTGAGTGGGTCTGCACTAGACCAAGGAATGCTGTTAAGCCTAATTTGCCAAAAATTGTCTTAGGGGCAAGTTTATCCGAAAATTGTTGTGTATTTGGGAAAGTGTGATTTTGATTTAAATGGATTGTTCACTGCACATATTTCCTTATTTGTAGCATGAAGACTATGCCCTTCAGAGGGGGGAAAGTCTAGATAATGAAAGGCAGAATCCCGTGTTAGATTTGAATGCTTCACATAACAAAGAATGTCCGTTTTGTAATGAAAGTCATTCACCCTTTAAAAGTACCAAGCATACCAATGCCGCTGTGAAGAAACAGCAACTACTCATATCGCAAAGTTGTTTTAATTGTTTCGCTAAATGCCATAACTTTAAGACTTGTAGCAGTAAGGTAAATTGTAAATTGTGTAATGGCAGACACCATAGTCTCATTGTGAAGGTTGAAGTACTGATACACAGCATGAGTTTATCCAACCAACCTACCACCAGACAGTTGCCACCTAATGTATTGTCACAACGAGTGACTAATTGAGGGCAAGAACACCCGGGGAATAGAACTAACGTAAATTCGAGACACCAAGTCAAATCTAACAATGAGAAACCATGAGTAAATGCCAAAACTGTAAAGAATCAATCTTAGGCCAAGTTGTCAGCAAACTTGTTGCCTAGCGCTACGGCAACTTTGTACTCAAAAGAGATACCTCATACAGAGCACGTTTCTAGATACTGGCAGTCAACGCAGCTTCATTTCTAGTCGAATAGCACGTAAATTAACGTTACCTGTTATCAAGCACGTGGCACTGAGCATTGCGCCATTTGGGTCTCAAGTGGTTGAGGGAGAGTTTTTGATGTAATCGCATGTTGTATCCATCCGGGAAAGAGGGTGATCCGCACTAAGTAGTACACCATAACGTGAACACTCCAATCCATAACATCGGACTTGTTATCATAAAGAATCATTCGCAAGAGAAGGGATGGGAAACGGCAGATGTTGATATTAAAGGGGATGTGTTGAAGAATGTAAATTTGTTGATTGGGGAAGATTATTTTAATTACTTTATAATTGGTATGGATAAAACTGACAAAGCAAGTGTTCTTGTCATACATAGTGGGATCACACCTTAAGGAAGGATACCTCAGTAGGCCTTGCAGGGAGTTAACAGAGCTAAAATTTGTACTTTGAGGTATGTAGAAAGTAGAATCTGAACCTGATGTAGAAGTCTGGTGGAGGTTGGACACTGTAGAAATCACACCGCATGAACAGTTTACAATGTCAGAACATGCTGCTGTTGACAAAGTTACAGAAGCATAAAGAAAACAGAGCAAGGTTACACAGTTAACCTACCTTTCTGCAGGTCAGACAGACCAAGTAAAAACTATAACATGGCCCTCACCCGATTACATTTGTTAGAGCAACACTTCACAAAAGATGAAAGTTACCGTAAGGATTATGAAAAAGTCCTTTGGACTTATTTAGAAGCTGGCATCATACAGGAAGTCCAGAGCACAAAGGTAGAGGGCTATTATCTCCCACATGTTGGCGTTAATAAGGAAAGTCTCAACACCTCTCCATATAGTTTTCAACGCCTTCTCCAAGGCTAAAGGTGAAATTTTGCTTAACGATTGTTTATGTTCAGGACTGAACATGGTCGAGTTACTGTATGATTTGTTGATTCATTTCAGAGAGAAGCTGTACACTCTCACCTCATATTTCCAAAGCCTTCCACTGAGTAATCTTATGCCCCCAAGATGTAAAATACACACGTTTTTGTGGAAAAAAGTAAATGGGAAGATTGTAACGTATGAATTCAAGGTAGTTGTTTTTGGGGTCACAACAAGTCCTTATCTATTGCAACAGGTACTGGCACTTAGAACTGATTTGTAAGAGAGGGGAAGGGAAGAATTAGATCCTTTTACATAGATAACTTCATGGGTACCTATGCAACCTTGGAGGAGATGGAGACAAACTATGTTGAAGTAAAAACCTTGCCAGACAAAGCCAACATGCCACCGACTGGGAGAGAAAGTAACACTGCAGAATTCGATAGAGGGATTAGAGGGAATGAACTAGAACAGATATCCATTCTAGGGATGCGTTAGGATAGAGGAGAAGATTTGTCTCGTCTAAAGCCTTGCAGGGGATTAGAGTTGGGAGGGAAGCAGGAGCTCACGAAACGTTGGGTACTTTCCTTGCTAGTGTCTCATTTTGATCCTCTAAAATGAGGGTGACTCCTAGGAAGCAGGCTAAACTAACAATTCCCAAACTAGAATTTCTAGCCTTAACTTTGGGGTTCAGTTTAGGCAAGCATTTAAGCAGATTGTTAGACATTCAGAATGTAACTGTGTGGACAGACAGCAAAGTTGCCATGGCCTGAGTAGACAGCAGGGAGGGCAATAAGGATATGTTCATTACGAATACAGTCAGGGAGATGAACCCTATTCAGCAGGAGTGTGGAGTTGGTCTCTGGTATATCCTCACCAATTGCAACCCGGCAGACATCTTGACCCTGGGAGCGACTTCTGAGGAACTGGAACGGAGTTGCCTTTGGAAGAAAGGCCCTGACTATCTACACCAGCCTGGAGAACTATTGCCACCAGTAAGCAAAGCTGCTGTAACTGACCAAAGCAACATCTCCATAACTGCCGATCTTAGGGAAGGATGCCTGTCCGAACCAGCTGGACTCTGGAACCTGGAGGGAAGTAGGGTGGATTTCATGTATATGATGAGAGTAAGGCAATACATATTAAGTTCATGCATAGTAGCAATGATCCATTTTTGAAATTAGTTAGTTTACCTTGAACAAACGCACCATTTCCCAACCATATGGGATCACTTCGAAAATGGTGTGCTTGTACCTAAACACATTGATAACTTCATTTGTCAATTGAATTTAACCTTGAGAGATAGTATCATTCACTCTAGTAATCGTTTGTTGAACAATGAGTCATATAAAAGCCAGCTGGTACTATTGCCCCATAAGGGAAAACTAGCAGTGCTTTCTCTAGAGCACCTTCATGTAACTCACATGCACTGTAGTGTAATACTAATGAACCTTTACTGACAGGAATGTTGGATGCCGAGTTTGATATCATTGGCCAAGGGCATAGTAGGAAGGTGCAGAGATTGTAATATCGCCTTCAAGCCCCTTCTACAATGACCACCGCCTCCTCCACTCCCAGCCAACCGAGTTCGACTACTTCGCCCATTTGAGAAAGTGGAAGTAGGCCACATGGGCTCTTTGAAGGTTACAGGGGAGGTAGGATACCTCCTCATCATCACTTGTCTGGCCAGCTGTACAGTATACACTGACTACTGCAGCGGGCGGGATGCAGATACCTTTGTACTATTACTTCAAAGATTCGCTGCAACCCATGGCGCTTCTTCGAGGATATACAGTGACAACACTTTGGTGTTCAGAGCAGCCAGCATGTTCCTGCATGAGGCATACAAGGAGGACGTCATTCAACAATTCCTGCATAAGCACGGGATTTGATAGACATTTCAGACCCCGCGATCTCCTTGGAAGGGGGTTTCTTTGAGAGGATGGTAGGAGTAATCAAGAGGGCCCTCGCCACGAAATTACGACGTGCCATCTTCTCGGAGGAGCAGCTGAGGACCCTCCTAAAGGCAGCTGAGGCGGTGATTAACAACAGTGCCATCAGCAACACCAGGGAAAACGAGGTTCTGACACCTTCCCATGTCATCGCAATGTGATTTGCCTGTTGCCTCCTGAAGTGCCTCACGAAGAAATGTGTCTTAAAGGCACAGTAGTGAATTGCTAATCTCAGCTCTTTCTGGTTAGAGACAAGTCGATTAGAGACAAGCGCTGGATCCCTCGAAGATGCTGAAATGAAAAAACAGACAGGATAGATTACCAATGCACTTTGAGGTCGATGACACCTCGAAGATCACGGACTTTGGGCATGGAGCACCCGTGTTTGTTGTGTGCAAAATAGGGTGTGTGTGTGTGTTCGTAATGAACAGTAAATTATATTTATTCTGGGGGGATAAGTGCTAAGAGAGGACTCACTGATTGGTTGTGACAGTGTGTGGAACACGCCTGGAAGAGGTGTTACAGATCCATCGAATAAGGTAACGTAAGAAAGAACTTTGAAAAAGTTAACCTATGAAGTGATAATTATTGTCTGAAGAAAGAGAAGTGTGGTGCGGTACACATTCTTTTTGGCTGGGTACACATTCTTTTTTTTCATGGGTAAAGCGGTGTTATAACTGTGGTCTCTTTATTTCAGATGGATTCGAAGACACCATATGAAAAATGGATTCTCTAGACTTCTATTGACTTATTAAATATTATGATTAGGTGGACATAATGAGATAAGAGGGGGTACTTACTTAGATATGATTTACAGAGGAAAATGATAGTTTCATGTTTCTTTTGGGTCAGAGTTAATTTATTTTATTCCATTTTATTAATTAATTTTATTCCATTTTAATGTTAGCTAATTTTGGGAAATAAATGGTATATTTTTTGTAACTACATAGAGTTTATTTACCTAGCTTGCTTTTTCAGCCAACTCCCCAGAGTGATTCTACAACGGAACAAGGGTAGGTTTAGTTGCCAGTAGCAGTTTGTTTAATTTTGTTTAAACAAGTGTCATTTGACCATAAAAACCCAGTCAAGATATACTACATTTACCACCCAGAGACTCTGGAGAGGTTCAAGACCCTCTGGAGGGATGGGTATTTGAAGTCTCTTCAAGAGAGTATGATTGTAGAGAAGGAATGCCGACTCTGCTGCATGTCAGAAGCACTGTGGTGGTAAAGGCCAACGACAGTAAATAGTGGTTTATCCTGATGCGAAAGGTGTAATACGTTCTGTGAAAGTTTCGTTTGAAAGAGAAGAGCAATTGTGATTGGTCGAACACCTCGTGCCTCTCGAGCTGAGTAAGCACAAGGCCAACAAAGAAGGAACTGAAAGGCAGGTAAGGGAGCAGTGATGAGTGATAGTGAGATAGGTAATATCATAATATCACGCACTGGACTGATAGACTCGAGATCGATGATCGAAAGGTAGCTAGTGATAAGGATGAAGGTGATGATAGGCAGGAACAGAATGAAGTGTTGGAACAGACTGCATCAAGGCCGAGAAGAAGAGCTGCTACTGAGCAGAGATGGAGAATGGTAGAGTGGATTTGAAAGGAATTGTGTGATAGTTGGTATCGTAGCCAGAGGCGAACTGTAAAGTGTGGATAGGAAAGGGATTTCAAGGCTTAGAGTTGTAGGTGGGTGCGCCTCGGTAAACAATGGGAGTGGTTACTAGGGACATCCACAGTAGTGAAACAAGTGTGATTATCCGATTGTGCCTCAACATCACCCAGAGGAATGTGAGTCGATTCCTCTCAAGACTTTGCACAAGCAATTGAGAGTTCGTATGAACTAGAATGAAGTGTGATAAGTCGAACAAATCACGACCTGTATGCTGCTAGTCAAAACAGTGAATCTCTTGATCGTACAACATGTCAAGTGGTAGACAATTGATGTATTGGATTTGATAGCTATGAATCTTCACATTGCATGAGGTGCTTTGAGCCACTGAGTTGCTGTAATCATTTGAACTTGCATGTATTATATCAATCCTTATGATTGATGCTTTTTTTATATGTCCCATGCTTATTACTGATATATTTATATATGATTGATGCTTTTTTTTATATGTCTTATGCTTACTATCGATATTTTTTTATGTCACATGCTTACTTTTGATGCTTTTCTGATATGTCACACTTACTGTTGATATTTTTTATGTCTCATGCCTACCTTTGATGCTTTTTGATATGCTTCATGCTTACTATGGATGCTTTATTTATATGTCTCATTATTACTTATACCTTTTGATATGTCAAATGCTTATGACATGATGCTTTTTTAAATTCTCATGCTTACTTTTCATGCTTTTTTTATATTTTTTAAGATATTTTTTTTGTCTCATGCGTACTTTTGATGCTTTTCTGGTATGTCTCATGCTATTGAATTGATGTCGACAATGATTCAATGAGAGCATTACCTTGTATTGATTGTTTGCTTAGCTGATATCCATTCATTAATTTCCAAGTTTGTAATCTCATTGTTGCTAAGTTTACCTTCATTGGTCCACCTATGAATAATTCCTTATTGTTGCAGTTCTTACTTTAATTAGTTAGTCGGTTTTGTAGCAAAATTACACATTCTATTGATTATTGCTTGGACTGCTTACTTAACTGACAGCATTGATTTCTATGTTCCGTTGATTTACATTGCTGGTGACACCCATTGTGTTCATAATTGCTATTGCTAATCCACCTTGTGTTGCAACGCATGTGTCTGCTGTTGTATATTTTTTCGATTGCATATACTGAGTTTCTTTTGAGTGATCACTCTGCAAGTCATTGTATTCGTATTGTGGTCGAGAGCCTACCTCGTCTAGTAGTGCTGTAGACGAGGTTAGGTCGTGACTGGTTCTAGTGGATTTTCCGCTTAGATTTTGCTTGTCTAGTACGTTCCACCCGAGTCTTCCTAGCTTTTTTTGGGGCGGAGAATGTCGCGAAAAAATCCAGCGCTCCACCGAAAAATTACCATTAACCCACAAAGCAGCTGAAGGGAAACCTGATGACATTGGTGAATACAAATTTTATCAAATATGTCTGTGTTTGATGTCTGTCTTGGGGGTATGGTTTTGAATATGAATTATAACCTTCCTGGGGTCACATTGAGGCCACATGCCAGATTCTGTCTGGGTCTGTCAAGCAGCTCAGATTTCTATAGCACACAAACATACAAACATTCACTTTTATAGAATTGATAATTATAACAGATACTGATAAATTCATCTACCACATCAGGAATTGAAATTATGTTCTCTGATTTTGATGAAGTGGTAGTCGACTAAATTAATTTGGCTTTCAAGAGGGATACAAGTTAATTTCGAATCAGCTACACATTTGCCTGTCGAATTCAGATTCTGTATTTAGCATCAAAATTAAACCAGATTCGTTACGGCACCCGACTGAGTAGTCTCCAATAATGGAATAATTATTTAGTCCTTCACTTAAACACAACTTTTAATACTCAAAATATTAACCCACAAATGTCATTTAATATCGAATTCACATTAACAGGGGAATAACAAGTGACAACTGCATCTGACCCAGCGGGATTCGAATGTGAGAATTATAGTTCTGATACATGGTAGATAATTATGTTATCTATTTTGCTATTAAGAAAGACAGAAGTTGATTTCGACTGTTCTACATGTTCCTGTTGAATTATATTTCTTCAGTATAAGCAAATTTAACCCATCTCTATTACAAGAATTTCTTTAATTATAAGTAAAAAATATTTCTGTATATGAGTGGTAAAATTAACATGAAAACAACTTATATATATATATATATATATATATATATATATATATATATATATATATATTATATAAAGGTTTTTTTGCCACGAAGAAAAAAAATTAAAAACGAGTTGGCCGAGTACTTTCGGTCCTATTCGGACCCTTTACTGAGGCATACTGATTTTACAAAGAACACCATAGTCAAAAGAAGGCTTAATATACAAACTGACACTACCAAATTAGCCATAAGGGCGATTTTCACTCTACAGAGAGGAGGAGGAGTCATAGGCTAGCCACACCTTGAAGGATACCCGCGGTAAACAAGTGATTCTTCCAGAAAAACAGTACATTTTGAAAACAACACGGGAGCATATACAATTTAATATCATGAATTTTTACACAAATTTTCCCAACAAAAATTATTATTAATGAAAAGACGAAAGAAAATATAAATATATATATATATCGAGCAAGAGAAAGATGGAGAGAAAATATCGAACCAGAGAGAGAGAGAGAGAGAGAGAGAGAGAGAGAGAGAGAGAGAGAGAGAGAGAGAGAGAGAGAGAGAGAATTAATAACTATAAACATGTGGGACTAATTTATTAGTTGTTCATTTATTTTGAGGTCCTTCATAAACATCTTACAAATATATGGGTCCAAATGGTACATTCCCAGACTAAGATTTAGGTTGTTTTTATTAGTGATTTGTATAATTGCCGATTCCAGTAAATTTCTTGAAACATAACCATTAGATCTAGCAATTACCGAGGCATCACCCCAATTAATACAGAGATTTTTCACTCAGATGGATAAACAGTGCATTTGAAGTCTGGGCTGTTCTAACTGAATACATATGCTGCTTAACCCGAACACATAAATTTTTACTAGACTGACCAACGTAAAATGATGGGCAATCCTTACAAGGAATTTTGTAAATGATGTTGTTATTTGTTACGTTTAGTGGTTCTTGACAAAAGACTACATATCACGCATGCATACTTTACTAGAGGATGAAATAACTTACAAAAAACTCGCAAAAAATCCGTTGGACCAAGTAATAAAAAACTTTAATATCAATATCAAACAAATTCTTAAAGATAAAAAAGAACTTTTGCGTCAGTTAACTGTAAAGTGTCCCTCATTACCTTATTTATATGGCCTAGTCAAAATCTCATAAGGAAAACAAACCTATGCGCCCAATTATTAGTACTGTAGGGTCAATTGCTTATAAACTATCTAAATATCTTACTAAACTGTTATCCCCGCTACTAGGAACTGTATCTAATTCACACATCCGGAATTCTCTTGATCTTGTGGAAAAATTAAACAACATTGTACTAAACCCTAGCGATATTTTTGTCAGTTTTGATGTATGTTCTTTGTTTACAAAAGTCCCTATTGACTCTGTGCTAGAATATTTAAGTAATGAGCTTGTACTGCATGAATTGCCTATGTCCGTTAGTCACATAATTTCCTTAATTAAGTTATGTATTTGTGATTGCAGATTTATTTTTAATGGAGAATATTACCAACAAATATTTGGTATGGCCATGGGTAACCCTTTATCACCTCTCCTTTCAAACTTATATATGGAATTTTTTGAGACAAAACACCTCCCGAATATCACACTTATCCCCTTAAAATGGTACCGATATGTCGATGATATCTTAGTAGTCTTACCTAGTGGTATCGATGTAAATGATTTACTGTCTAAATTGAATAATTTAGTGCCATCCATAAAATTCACTGTTGAAATTGAAAATAACAATGTCATCCCTTTCCTAGATGTATTAATACATAGAGAATCTTTCCAATGCAAATTAAGTATTTATAGAAAACCGACAAATAATATAACATATGTACATTTTTATTCTGGCCACCATCTTAATATTAAAATTTCAATTTTTTTCTTCTATGTTCCTACGCGCTTTGCGTATCACGAGTCCACAATACCTGGACCAAGAAATAGAATACATAAAATAGATAGGAAACGATCTCTGCTACCCACCTCATTTAATTGATTTATGTTATCAAAAAGCTCATAAAAAGTTTTATAATGTTGCTATTAATGAAAAAGAAATCCCTAAAAATGTACTTAGCTTACCTTATTTTCGTGGATTTGAAACCATAAAATCAATATTTAAATCATTTAATGTTAATGTAGTGTTCTCTTATAACAATACCATTAAAGATATGCTAATTAAGAATAGTCCCGTAACAAATAACAACATCATTTACAAAATTCCTTGTAAGGATTGCCCATCGTTTTACGTTGGTCAGTCTAGTAAAAATTTATGTGTTCGGGTTAAGCAGCATATGTATTCAGTTAGAACAGCCCAGACTTCAAATGCACTGTTTATCCATCTGAGTGAAAAATCTCATTGTATTAATTGGGGTGATGCCTCGGTAATTGCTAGATCTAATGATTATGTTTCAAGAAATTTACTGGAATCGGCAATTATACAAATCACTAATAAAAACAACCTAAATCTTAGTCTGGGAATGTACCATTTGGACCCATATATTTGTAAGATGTTTATGAAGGACCTCAAAATAAATGAGCAACTAATAAATTAGTCCCACATGTATATAGTTATTAATTCTCTCTCTCTCTCTCTCTCTCTCTCTCTCTCTCTCTCTCTCTCTCTCTCTCTCTCTCTCTCTGGTTCGATATTTTCTCTCCCTCTTTCTCTTGCTCGATATATATATATATATATTTATATTTTCTTTCGTCTTTTCATTAATAATAATTTTTGTTGGGAAAATTTGTGTAAAAATTCATGATATTAAATTGTATATGCTCCCGTGTTGTTTTCAAAATGTACTGTTTTTCTGGAAGAATCACTTGTTTACCGCGGGTATCCTTCAAGGTGTGGCTAGCCTATGACTCCTCCTCCTCTCTGTAGAGTGAAAATCGCCCTTATGGCTAATTTGGTAGTGTCAGTTTGTATATTAAGCCTTCTTTTGGCTATGGTGTTCTTTGTAAAATCAGTATGCCTCAGTAAAGGGTCCGAATAGGACCGAAAGTACTCTGCCAACTCGTTTTTCATTTTTTTCCTTCGTGGCAAAAAAACCTTTATTTATACATAGCATCACGTTTTATATACTTCGTGATCAAGTTATTCATATATATATATATATATATATATATATATATATATATATATATATATATGTAAGTGTTTACATAATAAAAATATGGAATGTTATTCCATATATATAAAAGACTAAAACTAAAGAGGTCAACCAGATTGCTTGCAGGAATGTGATCAGACCAGAGACGATAAAGTATGTAGGCTAAGCTGACATGCTGTCATCTGTGGTCATTCATTTGTTTTGAAACATTAGTCCAAGCTCCCTGCTTGAGACAACTACCGCGACCTATAGCTCAAGCGGCCTACGTGATTAGTAACTATGTCATCTGATTGTATGTTCGTATGTAACTATGCCATCTGATTGTATGTTCGTATGTAACTATGTCATCTGATTGTATGTTCGTATGTTCGAGCTACTGTCTGCTTCCTTTATGACTGGTAACCGAGATGGTAGTAGAACAGAATAGAGTTAGCTATCGTCATTAGAAGACCTGTATCTCTTTACCTAAGCTTTATCATGTAGAGAGAATAGAATTAGCCATCATCATTGGCAGAAGCAATCAAACTATCGTCATTAGAAGACTTGTACAATCATACCTGATCTTCACCATGTAAACTCAGAAGAATATATATATTTTTTATACCTCGTGTTTTCGACTAGAACCTCACATCATCACCGAATCATCATGAGTTTAACACATCGTCGTCATAACCAAAGAAGATAATACCGACTTTGTAAGTGATCTACAAACCCCAAGACACTCCAATGAATATGGAAGTGCAATACCAACCAACTTAGCGTAAGATTATCGCAAGTCTACCATTACCTCATAGGGCACCTTATTATACAAGGCAACAGCCCTAAAAGTGGTGGCAGCATACCAGATGAACTCTACAACTTCTCCGAAGAAAAACCAGAATAATAAATCATGTATCATCAGAAGTCAACGACGACGAAAGCAGCAGATTCTTCAAGCAACTTAGTATCATCGTTTAGTGAGCGTTTTCAGTAGTGAATAACTTTAAGAAACAAAACCGACGTGTCCTTTTCCTACGGCAACGCAAGCTTCGTCTCTCATTAGAACATCGTTATTGAGTGTTTCCGGCACTTCAAGAAACAAACAAACCCGAAAAAACGCGTCCTGGCAGCAGATCGGATCTTCAAGGGATCGAATCATCGAAACAACGCGCACGGGGAAAACTGAAGCCAAACTAGGTCATCCGCTAAAAACAGAAGAAGGACCAAGGCCGTGTGTCGTTATCGGAACACCGTGACTTCCCACAAAAGCAAGCTAAGTACAATTTTTTATTCATTTGGAGTAACTTTGAGTGTTTCCTTTACAGGTCGAATTTCGTTATTCCTGTGGCTGAAGTTACGAGACATTCTTAATCTTACTTTTTTACAGAAATTATCTACATCATTGAGATTTCGCTACTGTGAGTTTTTATCTTTGAGTGTCTGTTTCCAGAAGTTCTACTGAAATATCATAATCATATACTATGTTAATTTTATCATTTTGGGTGATTATTAATCCCTTACGTAACAAATCATATTAAACAGTGAATATGCTTTTACGCAGTGGACGTCTGTATTTATACAGATGCATGGATAGGGTCGTTAGGCACTGTAGTGATTAGAAAACACACAAAAACAAGTGGAACACCCGTACAAATCTAGATAAATTAGAGGTAACACTATTTCGGGTCATGACAATAAATGCTCCTTTGCAAGTCCCGATCGCAGTTTTAGCCTAGAGTTTTTTTGAGTTATATAAAATATCGAACCTCAATGACTCAACTTAACTTTAAAAATACGGCTGGATTGCAAGGAATAACATGTCTGTAAAAAACGTTCATTAGGCTAAATGCGCTGACCAGGATCCCTCACTATTTCAAATTTTAGCAAAGAATGAAGTAAACAACTGCAAGTACAAACAGTTAATAATGAATGCAGTAGAGATAACTTGTCTTAATAGTAATTGCTCAATTCCTAATAGTTTGTCATTCATTCGTTTGTTGCTTTATACGTAACCAGCAACATAATGCTAAAAACACAATACGTTGCCGATGGTAATAAAGAGAAGAATCCTAATTATTATCAAAAGAAATAGGTAAACAGTAGCCCTAAATGTCAGAAACAAGCAAACTCGGTTACTGTGTCACCTAGTCAACGGTCAGGGTCAGTCAAATCTGCCGAGTGTAGCAATCAAAGCACATTCCACATAAGCGACTTCAGCAGAGAGGAAAAGCGATGTTGGATCATACATGCCAATACCTTTTTGAATTAAAAAGGAATTTTCCTATGAATATCACGACCATATCAAGTAATCAGAGCAGGTTCTCGTTTTTTTTAATACTATAAGTTATTATAAGTAGTGGTGGATTAAGCCCGACTGTACGCGCCGTAAAAATTAGAATATCTTGTTTTATTCCTTTAGTACACGTAATATCCTGTATTTACGGACTCACCGTCTGTTGTTCGAACTTCCCTAATGAGAAGTCCGGATTAGCGAGCGCTTACAGATACCTCTATAGTTATAAAAAACATTGATCTGTATCTAGTGTAATTGTAAGATATCCATCTAGGGGTATACAAAATAATATATTACCTCCTGCAAAATAAGGCGTGTTTATCAAAGGAAAATTCTATAACCCTTCAAACATATTAAAATCCGTTTGAACAAAAAAAGAGACAGTTAATCCAATAATAACTTATATAGAGGAACTATACATTTGTCTCATAAATCGTAACATTGTTCAAATGACCCAACAGAATTCCCCCACAACCGCAGTCGCAGTTTGCACGCAAAATCTCGAGACACATGCACCCTCGAATGTCTTAGTGCGTGTAAAAAGACTTTGCTGGGATCTGAAATTTTAATCCTTCCCGACACTCTGAAATATAATGATTTCCGCAAACAAAGCCCTAGACACGGTTGACTCGCAGCAACAAGTTAATCTAGTAATCCACAAAAACCTATACATATAAATATTGATTTTTTATTGTTGCTAATTTTTAATCCCGCCCAACCAGTCGTAGATGAATCTCTCTTATACTCTATCTAAAGTAATATCAGTAAAGTCATTCAAGCAGAGGTGATTCTACAGAAAATTTTTTTTTTTTTTTATCTTTTATCTGAATACCAGGAAGTTTCTCCACTAGCGAATGATCTCTGGGGAAAACGGATGTAATTTAACACAAAATACGGTCTAAGGACAAACATAAAGCTATATACGTACCTTCGTATAGACTCTCAATGAAATTTCAAAATAGAGATAAATGAGGAAGTTGAAAAATGTTAGTAATAGGAGTCATTAGGAAATCAAATAGCCCATATAATTTTTCCCTCAAACGTCAGAATAAATTTTTTTCACCAGCTTGGACTTACTTAAAGGCTTTTACCAGATACCATTACCTAAGTGATTGTACCTCATACACCGTTTTCAGCACACTCAGGGGACATTATAAATTTTTACGTATGCCTCCGGCTTACGTTGAGCCCCAATTACAATATAGTGTTTGGAGACTTTTAGGGGATACCCTACATGCCTATATGGATGATCTTGTAATATTTTCTAATACCTTAGAAGTACATTCACATAAACTAGAGCTAGTGCTACAGAGACAAAGACAAATAATCTCAGAGTAAAATATCTAAATGTGAGTTTTTTAAAACCGAACATGTTTATCTAGGTTTTATGTGTCTAGTCAAGGTCTTAAAGTAGTCCATGATAAGGTGTCGGCTATTCATAACTTCCGGTACCTATTAACGTAAAAGGGGGATACAACACTTTTGCGCTGTAGTGGGTATTACAATCATATGTAAATATGTAACTCTTCAATCATGACAGCTCCTTTAACAGATCTTACGAAGAACGGCATAGATTTATTATGGTCTAAAAAGCATCAACAGGCGTTCGATATCTTAAAAGCGGAATAATGCAGCTCACCTAACTTAAAAATCCCTGATTTAAATAAGGAATTTTTTTTTATTGCAACAGACGCCTCAGACCAAGGGGTAAGAGGGGACTACTTCAGCAATATGATAAACAGTTCTTTCCTATAGCTTTTTATTCACGTAAACTAAAGTCCTCTGAAAGTAAATATGCAGTAATAGGCAAGGAAGGGCTAGGTATCTTTAACTCACTAGTACATTTTAAGTTCATAATCTATGGCTATCCTGATAAAGTCCTTATGTACATGAGTCCTTTACCGAGTTTTTCAAAGGCTTTAATCACAGTCCAAAAGGAACTCGGTGACAAATGATCATTCAGGTCTTTGGAGCCAAGATAAGATATCTACCTGGGAAAGCAATTATCATAGCTGACGCATTATCCCGCAATCCCGCACCATACTGCAAAGAACCATTAATTGGACTAAAAGATATAGAAACATCCGTGCCTATTGTTAAAACTGTATCTAAACAAGAAAATTCCTTAACCCAAGAGATCGCGAGCATTGAATATCTAGGTTGGAGCGCAGAACTGTTACAAACTGAACAAAGCAAGGGTCAGCGGCTAAGCAAACCAATAAACACTTCGAGCAGAAACCCTAAAGCAAAAGTATATTTAAAGTATGTGTATCAGAATTATGTAATCAAATGTAATATTATATGTAGGTCCGTGACGAGGAAAACCCGAAGAACACAGCAGGTGACTAACGACCAGGTAGTAGTAATAATCTCTTTCATACCAATCGTCCTAAACTGGTTGCATTCCGTCATCCAGGGTTCTCTATTATGTCACAGAAAGCCAAATCACTGTTTTACTGGCCTACGATGCTTACAGATATAAAAAGCACATAACTAATTGTAACACGTGTCATGAAAACAAGGGATACACTAAGACACCTGTCAGTTTAGGGGCCTATCCTGTGCCAAATCAATCCTTGAAAGAATATATGTAGAATTATTAACAGAATTACGAGTCTGACCGAGGGAATACACACTTCTTAGTGTTAATAGTTCCTTGACACGTTATATAGAATTAATAGCACTAAAAACAAACACCGCAATTGAGTGCGCTAGGAATATTTATGAGTGCTAAATCAGTAAACATGGAATTCAACACATAATAATCTGTGACTCCGGTGATGTAAATTAATAATAATCTCCATAACTCGTTGTGTGAATTGATTTCCATTAAGAAAATCAATAATATATTTTATCACCCAGAGTCAATCGGTTTGGTAGAATAAGAGATAAATAAGAAAGTGTCAATGTCTTACGAGTTACAACTCGTGATATTGGATCCAAACTGGATTATAGCGGTTCTCGCGGTTTTAAATACCTTTATCATTCATATCTTGTATCTATAGAATTAATACCGCAAGTAGCCTTATACGGTACGCCGCTAGAACACTTTTCCACATATTCAGCCAACCTTAATTTTATCAAATATATATATAAAAAAAAATATATCAATAATAAAAAATATAAAAAATAAAAATAATATGGATACAAGTGGAGTCAATATAATACACTCCGTAAGAAGTCAGAAGGGTTACAAATTATAATAAAAAAGGAATCACGATAAAATCAATAAGCAAAACGTAACCATAGGTTAATTAAATATCCAAATATATATGCATAAAGATTTGAACTCTAACTTAACGCTTTAGTAATGACAAATAAGCTAAAAGTTCAAACACATATCAAAACCTACTGACATATTGTCTGTCCCGGTGATTTATATTCGTAGTCAAAAATAAATAAATAAATAAATAAATAAATAAAATAAAATAAAATAAAAGAGATTTTAAAGTCAGGAAGTCTAGAAGTGAAAATGTATATCTATGCGAATAATCTTATACAGGGCAAATAGTATATATAAAATTTGTATGGAAACCCTTTTTTTCATTAGTTTGAATAAGGAATATTTAATTTAACATAATTACATTTATTTACAATCATGCAGATTTCCAACATGAAACTAATATGTTGTTCAATTTTGGTACTGTTTTTTTTTCTTCTCATGTGGGTGGAGAATTAAAACAAAAAAATATCATTTGAAAATACTAAAGTCGTATTTAATTACAGCAAGTCACGTAACTCTTAGCTGGCTGAGAGCAATTTCCTGCCAAGTGACGACGTCATCATTGCCGATTCATCATTGTTCCTTATAACCTCAATAACCTGCTTGCATAGGCTTCATCTGTGTGTGTCGTCTCGCGCTTGCAAAGCAGGTTGCTGGAGAAAGGAATGCTTAGCCCGAACTTCTCATGGGCAAGGCAGACGTTAGGTACAAGTGTCTATCCGTATGCGCAATGCAATTTTAGTTAAGGACTTGCAATCATTTTAAAATTAATGAACAAAATAAGCAAATAGAATTTCTATAACATCAAAATGGATTAATTTTTTCTGAACCTCATAGACAATTAGAGTCAACAATTTAGCTTATGACATTGGTAAACGGACATTTAGAAGTATCAAGACATGTATATGAAAAATTTACTTGCAACATTAGCCTATGGCAATTCAAGTAAATCACATTCATGGGAAAATATCACATTTTCTTGAAAAAAACCCAAAGTTTATATAGAAATTAGTTACATAGTGGGTTCTTTCTTGCATCTCTAGCCTATTAATAAAGTTTTTAAAATTAACCTCAGAGGATGCGCGCGAGAAAATTGAATATGAAACTTTTGTTAGGGGCACATAGGATCAGATTTTATCACAACTTAATTTCAGTTAGCATAGAGAAATACAGAATCATGATTAATATTCTCTTTGACTCTTATGTTGCCTGGCAATCTTACAAATAGCTCCATTTTCCACTTCTTTGTCTTGTAATTCACTACCAGTAATATCGAATTTTCTTTGGGATTCGTATTGATATCTGTTTATTTTTTATAATTATGGATATTTTTTCAAGTCATCATAGACCTGGATAGGTTCACTCATTGTTAATGCCATGGATAAAAAAGTTTGTACAGCTGACTCTTTTGAATTCCACAAATATCAGCGAATTCATATGGGTTAAGTCTGGTTCTAAATGGCTTTCTCCCCCCCCGTATTTGGATGTCGTCTGAATTTACTTTGCACTCGTGACAAGTTTAATTTCAACTTGCAGGCTGATTAATGGAACCTGGTTACGGTATCCTGCAGTACGAGAGTTTCACATCGCAACTTCAAAAAATCGTTCGTCGCAGCGGACGACTACAGTCAAGTAACAACCGCCTACAATGTGAAAGGAATTTCTTGGACTTCTTCGACCGACACCCGTATCCCGTCGTTAATCTCGTTTTAATGCGGAACGCTCCGGCGGCTGTCGGAAATCGACTACAAAAGGGACATACTTCCGA
>NC_061097.1:16301163-16306163 GCF_015104395.2 Macrobrachium nipponense | reverse complement strand
AATATATAAATATAATAATAATTATATGAATATATATATATATACTATATAAATATATTAAAAATATAAAATAAATTAATAGATATTATAGTATATATATAAATATATATAAGGTATATAGATATATATATTATTTATATATATATATATATATATAGTATATATATATATCAATAGATATATATATATATATATATATATAGCATATATCTATATATACTATATCTATCTAAAATTTTTTTTATCTGTAATATAAATATAGGATAATAAGAAGATCTATAGATATAATATATATATATATGTATATATATATGCATAATATATATATATATATAACCTATATATAGATATATGATCGATATATATATATATAGATATATATATATTATATATATAGATATATATATCTATTATATATATATATATATATATATATATGATAGTTTTATAGATATATACATTATAACATATATATATATCATATATAATATATAATATATATATTATATCTTATACATTAAATATCTTATATATTATATATATATATATATATATATATATAGATATATATATAAATATATATTTATATATATATCAATAAATATATATATATATATATAAAGATATAAATATATTATATATAAAATATTAATAAATAATATATATCTTAAATATATAAATATATATAATATATCGATTATATATATATATAGAGATATTTAGAATATAATAAAATATATAAAATATATATATATATATATAAGTCTATTAAAATATATATTAATCTATTATATATATAAAATATATATATATATATATATATATATATAAATATAAATATATATATATATATTACTTATATATTATAATGATATTAAAATATATTAATATATATATATATATATATAGATATTAATAATAATATATACTATATATATATATGAATATGATATATATATATAAATATATATATATTATATATATATATATATATATATCTATATAATATATCTATAAATTATATATAAGAATATATATACGAGATAATTATATAGATATATATATATATAGATGATATATAAGATATACATACCATATCAAAATATAATATAAATTAATAATAAATATTAAATAATATATATAATATAATTATTAAAATTTATTTTTAAAAAAAAAAATAAATTAAATAAAAAAAATATTAAAAATATATATATATATATATATTTATATATTTAAATATGGTATAAATAAATATATATAATATATAAATTATATATATAAATTAAATATAATATTTTAAATAATATATATATAAGATATATATTAAATATATAAATAAATATAATATAATATAAATATCTTAATAATATAAATATATATATATATATCTATAATATATATCTTATATATATATATCTATATATATATTCTATATCTATATAAATATATTCTTATATATACTATTATCTCTATTTTAGATATATTATTATTATATATATATATATATATATATATATCTAATATATATAGATATCATAAATATTATTAATATATTATATTATATAATAATATATATAATATATATATATAGATATATATAGTATATTATATATTAGATATATATATATCTAATATATATATATATAATATACACATATTATATATGTGTTATATATATATATAGATATATATATATATATAAATATATCTATATATAAATATAAATATATATATAATATATATATATATATATATATATATATATATATATATAAATATATATATATATATATATAGATATATATATAAATATATATATATATATATATATATATATATATAGATCAGAAACAAGTCACCAAACTGCATCTTGACAAATACATACGTAGACCTTGTAACAAGAGCTGGTACATGCTCTTTAATTTTCACCTTTCATGTGGCTGTCTACATAGATATATGCATAATATACATGTGAGTGTGTGCATGTATAATAATACCTCAATTATCCAAATCGCCATTATCCGGAACTTTATACTATCCAACACACCCGGAGCAGGGATCACAGCCCCATAGATATATGATATGCTAGCTGACCAACCCAGCACTGGCTGGTAAAACTGAATGACAGAATACATGTATGGGGAGGGAAAAGGGAAAGGGAAAGAGGATAGGGGAAGGTGTAAGTAAGGGGAAGGCGTAAGGAAGCGAGGGAGAGGGTGGTGAGGAGTTTGTGTTTATGTGGTTATGTGAAAATTCACCCTTCAAACAGTCATGGGTAATCAGGCAGGTATTACTGTGGTGACTGTTCCTTTTATCCAGACATTACTGTGCTGTCCCCTTTATACTGGTACTGCTGTGATGATTGTTCCTTTTATCCAGGTATGACTGTGCTGTCGGACAACTTTAGCCAAGTATTACTGTACTATCTGTCATGTTTAACCAGGTATTATTGTGGCGACTGTCCCTTCTATTCAGACATTAAAGTGGCGACTGTCCCGTCTATCCAGATATTACTGTGGAGACTGTCCCTTCTATCCAGATGTTACCGTGCTGTCTGTCCCTATACACAGGTATTACGGTGGTGGCTGAAAAGCATTTTCAATAATATATTTGTATGGTCTCGAGTACATGAAATGAGTTATGATAAATACGTTGAGTTATTTACCACACAAGTTAAAGGTTAGTTAAATGAAAACCACATGATAAATTTTGTCTAGACCGGTCAAGCATTTGGATTTCTATAGCGCACAAATATATAAACATACAAACATCCACTTTTATAAGATCGTTTTCTTATACCTTACTTTTTTTTCCTTTAAGAATGGGTAGCGCTAGAAGGGTCAAACCTTTCACTTTATGAGCAAGTCTGTAAAGAAGAGGTTGCTAGCCTCACTTTTTTTTTTATTCCAAAGTATACTATCATCGATCTCAACTGGATAGATTGTAGCTATTTGGACATACGTCAAACGTGAGAAGATCGTTGTATCAATCAGCTAAAAGGCCAACCGACTTGCTGCTTCCATCTAAATGTGGCAGGGGGAATGATATCATTTACTTATTCAAGCATTCATTTATCTCTTTACTTGCCTGCAATATGCCGAATTCCAGTATACAACGCACCACCCACCTCTATATTCGATGTAATGTCATGATTCCTGGATATCAAGGTCCTACCTTTTCAGTGCCTCTTCCACTCAATCTATCCATTACGTCCAGCTTTTCCTCTCCGTCTTAACTCTTCAGAATCATACACTATTTTTACAAACCAGTTGTCCCTTATTCTACTTACCTGGCTAAACAAGCTAAAGCCGTTCTGATGCACAACTTCACTTACAGCTAATTTACCACATATACTACGCAGACAATTAATTTATTCTGTTTCAGCTTCTATTATTCACATTTTAACACTCGCATTTCCTTTCCAATGCAGGAGAATGGTGCAACATACCACCTCCTATTGTTATTTTGATATCCACTGACACCCCAATCATTTTTTTAGCCTTTCCGTCACACCCAACTAGCTATCTAGCTTCATCAATTCTGTTATTCACTTTCTCCATCATTCCTTCACTTACTGCCATTTTACTTTTAAACTAAACACGTGAGGTTTCGTAACAAACAACTGATCCACACACACTCTTCCCTGTCTAAATCAAATTACTCGTTACCCATAAGCTCTTCTGTTATTCATTGTACTTCCTCAGTAAACTCTTCAAAATACACATTCCCAAAGGGCTTTAGGACCGATGAAACACGGTTTTTCGTTATCACTTTTCTATCAAAGAGTCGGATAAAGGTGAAAGTTGGCAAGTGTATATTTCATAACCCTAACTAATTTTTGCAAGTATTATTTAGTACCCAAGTTCAATTGTTCTGGTACTTAACAGAATAAAAGCGAATTTTCACATATGGGGAAAACGTCTCTTCATTGTGGCTCTCCCCACTTGCCGATGACATTCACTAATTGATATCAGTACCCATCCTAGGTTTCAGCGAAATCAATAATGGCGACCATGATTTGTCGTCATATCCTTGATTGCATTATCAATCTCTATTACTATTATTATTATTATTATTATTATTATTATTATTATTATTATTATTATTATTATTAAAAAAGAATGGCAGACTTAACTGAATTTATCTTAAAAAGAATTTTCTCTATTTTTCTGATAATTCGTTTTTCCCAATCAGCGAGACTGCTAAGTAATTGGCCTATATTCGTGGTGTTATTCTGGTATTTTTGAATGTGCACGGCTTTTATTATTAATACTAAAATATATGAAATGTACATTTCATTCTGATTGATATATATTAAAATACAATAAGAATAAAATATACATATTTTATGAATTTTAGTACTGATAATACCAGACCTTGACATTAAAAAAATACCAGAATAACACCATGAATATAGGCTAATTACTTAGCAGTCTCGCGGATTATGAAAAACGAGCTATCAGAAAAATAGAGATGATGATGATGATGATGATGATGATGATGATGATGATGATGATGATGATGATGATGATGATGATGATGATGATGATGATGATTTATTAATTAATTAAATAATTAATTATTTATTTAATTTGTGGAGGTATTATCGCGACTTCCACAGCAGTTGTTGGGACTAAATTGTTAGCTTGGAAAGTTTCCATTTTCTTGATATTCGTATTGTTCATACTGAACAAATAATTCAAGGTACGTAATCCACACACGCAATGAACCAGTCTATGTATTCAAGGCGGGTTTACAAAAAGACGATCAGTTTTGTTTTACCTCATGTTTCCACATTATAGCCCTCTATTTGTTGCAGCAAGAGATGAGTTTTGTCAAGTAACTATTACCCACTGTAGAAATAATTAACTATGTACACTAGAGTAAATCTTGTCAAGGGTCTTCTCGCTTGTATACAAAGTGGCAAGCCGTAGCACAAATGCAGTCGTACAACCACGGGGACAGTTCCTTAGGCCACTATCGTATTTGTTGAAGCCTAA
>NC_061097.1:16266163-16286163 GCF_015104395.2 Macrobrachium nipponense | reverse complement strand
TAAGAATCCTGTGTATTTTTAGTATTTTAATGTTATTATTTTGTCATTTTTCAGACTGATGATGCACATAGTCATGTGTGAAACGTTTCTTAATGAATAAATCTTCTTTTAAAACATCCATGTGTCTTCGGCTTTCCTGAAGTGATGTTTGAGGATAATACTGCAGATAGTATATATATATACTATATATATATATATATATATATATAATATATATATAATATATATATATTATATATATATTATACATATCATATTATTATAATATATCATATATATCATATATATTTATATATTATATATATATTATATTTATATATTTATATATATTATTAATATTTATTAATTATATTATATATTATTATATATTATTATATATATCTTAAATTATATTATAATAATTAATATATATATATATATATATATAATATATTATATATATATATATATATATATTATATTATATATTATATATATTATATATATTATATATATTATATATATATATATATTGTATTATATAATATATATATATATATTATATATATATATATATATATACATACATATGTGTGTGTGTGTGTGTGTGTAGAATCTACTAGTAATTTTTACCAAATACATATTCTAATAGCCACAATGTCCTCTTAACCTCTCCAATTCTTTGCTCATTTTTGGATACGCTTGTCACTACAAATTCTTGAGCTCCAACTTAAAGAAATTTGAAGATATCATGATGTCCGGTAGGCGGGTAAGGAACCCGTGAAACCATAATCACGAGGAGGTCACCTTGCCGACCTGGCCACGAGAAGGATAAAAGGCTTTTCTCTCTCTCGTACATACATTGCGGCTATTACAGGTTCATATGTATCTGGTAAAAGTGACCAGTAGATTCTACATATATATTTCAACCTAAAAAGCAATAAAAACTATTGCCCACTTAACTACGATGGTGAGGATGTGGGTATTCCAGCTCTAATAAATATATATCTGAAAACGTCAGGTATATGTATGTACGAGAGAGAATAAACTTTTATCCTTCTCGTAGTCAGGTCGGCAAGGTGACCTCGTCGTGATTATGGTATCGCGGGTTAGTTACCCGCCTACCGGACACCATGATATCTTAAAATTTCTTTAAACTGGAGCTCAAGGCTTAGTAGTGACAAGTGTAACCAAAAATGAGCAAAAAATTCAAGTTAATAGGGCATTGTGGCTATTACAATTTCATATATATACACATGCAGGAAGGTTAGGGATTTCGGGAGCGCTAGAGATTTTTTAAAAAATGGATGGAAAACAGCCATGGTAGCATATTAGATTTATTGGCCAAGACGTTAAGTTTCATCTTCAGAGCTGTAAAATATACAAGATTTACATTTTAAAAACAGACTCAGTGAAAACTAGAATCGCAAAAACTTTAAATATTCTATAAATACCAGAACAGATGCTGCATGGGCGTCCTTGTCTTATCTTTCTCTCTTTTATAAGCGATATGCAGGCGACACTATCGCCTAGTTTAGATCACGGGAGGGAGTAGAAACTTTCTTGGAATGTAACAATGGCCTACACCCAAATACACAATTCTCAACAGAACATGAGTATGATAACCAACTTGCTTTTTTAGCTGTTTTAATTACTAGGACAGAAAGGACATGGTTTAAGTACTAAGGTTTTAGAAAAAGACATTTACAGGTCAGGGTACCAACTTTTATAGTAGTCATTTCTTAACATTAAAATTAAATAGTATCACCACCATGTTACGCCTTGCTTGTACGTTAACATCTAACTGACAAAACTTCCACAATGGAATTCAGTTTTATGCTAGTTTTTCAGAAACAATTCCTATCCTCAATCCTTATTCTACAAATATATGAAAAAGTTCTTGCCTAATAGACTTCAGCCATGCTAGTCTGTTCCTAACGTAACCAAATTATCAATGTATGCCTCTATTCCTTTTATTTAATCCAGCCCATTTAAATAAATAAAAATTGTAATTCTGAGTACATTTCCGGCCTAGAATATTAAACTTATGTCTAAAAATCCTACAACCACGGGTTCCTTGTTCTTCCACAAGGATAAATTTTCGGTTTTGGTGCGGTCTTCGGTGCTTGTTTAACTTGCCCAAATTGTAAAACTGGGAAATATGTGGAAGAGTCAAAATGACTGCTAAATGTCCGGATAGATTCTCATCTCGGAGTCAGTTAGCACACAGCATGTCCCTTAAAAAAAGGAGAATTCCCAAATACAGAGAACGTTAATAAATGTAAAATTTGAATGATTTCCGTATCGTGGCCCAAACACCCAACGGCTATTCTCTCTCGATTTTGGAAACAAACAATTCAGAAGCTTGCACCTACATTGAATAATCATCTCTCTTTCACTGTCTTGTTTACAGCGCAGTTGACGCCCTGCCTTTCAATGAGAAAGTCAATCAATTTTTAGCTGACTAGAGATGGGTACTACCAATGTTTTCACACACATTAAGGTCAGGGGAGCTACCTGAAAACTCACTTGAGAAGAAATCGATACCACTGTTTCAAAGCAGCTCCTGTGTCTGAAGAGCCTTGAAACATGGTGCTTTATCATGCAAAAATGTGACTTCAACAGATAACACATTTTCAGGATCTTTGAGGAAAGGAAATACTCCCCCAGTAAGCACAGTTTCTCTGAAGTATTCGCCATTCCATGTCTGTCCTTTTTCTTTGATGATCCACATTAACCGTTTGGCTGTGAAACCGAGAAAAATTCCCCAAACATTAAGGAAATTTCACAACTTGGCAATAGCGCACGTCATCGCTGATATCCTACTTTGCAGCCCAAATGATGTCATTTTTATGATTCTGCTTCCTGACTGTGTAAATGAAGAATTCATCTGATGCGGTAACGTGGAGAAAGTCAGCTTCATCCCAATCTTTAAAAAATGAACCACAAAATCATGCAGGGTCATCTCTCTGTCTCTCTGTTGCAGAGTGATGTTGGGCTTGCTGATAATATGAAGTGGCTTGATACCAGATTTTTTCAACTCACGGTATACAGCACTATAACTTCTCTTCTTTCCCCTTTTTGTTTCTAGTTCAAGCACCAATTTACGTAAAGACTTTCTTGGTCTACCCACCGCCTCAGCTATGTTGTCTTTTGACTCCTGAGAAAGGACTTCAGGCCTTCAAAGATTCTCACTCTTTTAACGATGAGAGTCATATGGATTTTTGTTCCAGTTTCTTTTAACAAAGGATTCACTCTTTTAGCTATACAGGAACGTGAAAAGAAGGATACGCCAGGATCCCTGGCCTCTCTGAAGGTTATAGCCCGGACTCTTGTCAATCCTCTGATTTCCTCCGAGACGTTAGCCATGGCTGTATCTAACTTCGTCGCTCAGTCTGAAAATGCAAGAAACGTAAATTGAAAAATAGCTTAATAGAAACTTAAGATAATGTACTTGGAGATAGGCTATAGCAGAAAACTTCATAACTTTCCATTTATTCTATGGAGGGGGGCAGTAATTTCGAAACACCCGGTGTATATATATATATATATATATATATATATATATATATATATATATATATATATATATATATATATATATATGATGTATGTATGAGAGAGAGAGAGAGATCGGATATGAAGAAAACGAATCAGAGGCAAGGTGGAACTGAGAAGAAGAATGGAATGCTATCTCTGAATACTGCGATTCTTAGATTAAACATACATACATACATATACATATATTAGGGATATTGCCTTGTATAATAAGGCGCCCTATGAGGTAACGTTGGACTTGCGATAATCTTACACTAAGTCGGTTGGTTATGCACTTCCATACTCATTGGAGTGTCTTGGGGTTTCATGATAACTAACGAAGTAAGTATCTTCTTTCGTTATGACGACGATGTGTTAAACTCATGATGATATCTTCTTTCTGATGTGAGGTTCTAGAAGAAAATACGAAGTATAAAAAATACTTATATTCTCTGAGATTACATGATGAAGTTCAGAGGAAATTTGTACAGGTCTTCTAATGACGATGGCTTGATTGCTTCTGCCAATGATGATGGCTAATTCTGTTCTGACTACCATCTCAGTTACAAATCATAAAGGAAGCTGACAGTAGCTCGAACATATGAACATACATGCAGATGACACATTACAAGTCATGTAGGCCATTTGAATTATAGGTCGCGGTAGTTGTCTCAAGCAGGAAGCTTGGACTAATGTTTTCAAAACAAATGAATGACCACAGGTGACAGCATGTCATCTTAGCCTACTTTATTGTATACGTCATCTTAGAATACTTTATCGTCTCTGGCCTGATCACATTCCTGCAAGCAACCTGGTTGACCTCTTTAGTTTTAGTTTTTTATATATATGGAATAACATTCCATATTTTTATTATGTAATCACTTACATAAAAGCTCGGTCGGCTACAAAACCAACCACTGAATATTACTCAAGCTTGACTTGCATTTGACTTATAGGAGTGTGATACAGACACTATGTGAATATATATAGATATATAAAAAATACTTATAAGTAAAAAAAAATTCATGGTGTACACAAATACAGATTCCAGTAATAAGATATAAGACACAATATGCATATGATGATATTCGTAAATAATAGTGATCACGTGATATATACTGATTCAGTTTTTCACTTCATCTCATTAAGATACATATGCTACAGAAAATACTAATGTACTTTGATAATTGCACAGAATAAAGATTAACATGATAAAAATCTTATTTTATCTGATAAAAATTCATATACGAAGTGATAAAAATGATTAATTTTTTATGCTGACTTTTATATAACTGCAGCTATTGGTAAGATAAAAGGTAACAGATTGATTATAGGCTACCTGATTTATTTATACATATGTATATAGATTCATATAATTATGATCAATATATGTGCACTTTATACAACTGATTCACATAAACGACTAATCTAAGTGATTAATCTAGGTGCACTTTAAATAGATTCCTAGTGCGTACACGCGGAGATATATTTCGATTCTTTGATTAACTTCTATATTCTTCAAATAAGATATATATTGATTCATATACTGATTCTTTACTGATACTTTATATACGAGATACATGACCAAGGTGATACCCACTGCACATTCTAGCGTTTCGAACAACTTTTCGTCCATTACACAGTTCCAGACAACCACCTATAGCCAAATGAAATGGCCAATTCCAAATGGTTAAAACAAGGGGAAAATTGCCTGGGTAGGGTCCAACGTTCTATTTTGGCCTCATACTTGTTCTCTGAATCCTAAGCAACACAATAAAATCATCCCCAGCACGAGTCCTTCGCCAGCAACGTAGAGTTGAATATCCTTCTGGTCGTAATTGTCGGAAGTATGTCCCTTTTGTAGTCAATTTCTGACAGCCACCGGAGCATTCCACATTAAAACAAGATTAACGACGGGATACGGGTGTCGGTCCAAGAAGTCTACGAAATAAGCTTGTTCACTTAGGAAGGTGCTTATTCCCTTTCACATAGTAGGCGGTTGATATTTCACTGCAGTCGTCCGCAGCGACGAACGGGTTTTTGAAGTTGCGATGTGAAACTCTCGTACTGCAGGATACTGTAACCAGGTTCCATTAATCAGCCTGCAAGTGAAATTATACTTGTCACAAGGGCAAAGTAAATTCAGACAACATCCAAATATGGGAGGGAGAAAGCCATTAAGAACCAGACTTAACCCACATGAATTCGCTGATATTTTATGGAATTCAAAAGAGTCAGCTGTACAAAATTTTTTATCCATGGCATTATAACAATAAGTGAACCTATCCAGGTCTCTGATGACTGTAAAAATATCCATAATTATAAAAAAATAAAGAGATATCAATAAGAATCCCAAAGAAAATTTGATATTACTAGTAGTAAGTTACTAGACAAAGAAGTGGAAAACGGAGCTATTTGTAAGATTGCCAGGCAACATAAGAGTCAAAGAGAATATTAATCATGATTCTGTATTTCTCTATGCTAACTGAAATTAAGCTGTGATAAAATCCGATCCTATGTGCTCCTAACAAAAGTTTCACATTCAATTTTCTCGCACGCATCCTCCCAGGTTAATTTTTAGGCAGGAGATGCTATGAAAGAAACCACTATGTAACTAATTTCTATATAAACTTTGGGTTTTTCAAGAAAATGTGACATTTTCCCATGAATGTGATTTACTTGAATTGTAATAGACTAATGTTGCAAGTAAATATTTCATATCCATGACTTGATACTTCTAAATGTCCGTTTACCAATGTCATAAGCTGAATTATTGACTCTAATTGTCTATGAGGTTCAGAAAAAATTAGTTCATTTTGATGTTATAGAAATTCTGTTTGCTTATTTTGTTCATTAATTTTAAAACGATTGCAATTCCTTAACTAAAGTTGCATTGCACATACGGATAGACACTTGTACCTAACGTCTGCCTTGCCCATGAGAAGTTCGGGCTAAGCATTCCTCTCTCCAGCCAACCTGCCTTGCAAGCGGTTTATTGAGGTTAAAAGGAACAAAGCTGATTCGGGAAACGCACCATGCACCTTCTAGACTGATGACCTCATCACCAGCTTAAGAGTTAAGTTACTTGCTGTAATAAATACGACTTTAGTATAAATTGGGTATTTTTTGTTTTAATACTCCACCCACACGAGAAGAATGTCTGAAAAAAAATAGTACCAAAATTGAACAATATATTAGTTTCATGTTGGAAATCTGCATGATTGTAAAATAAATGTAATTATGTTAAATTAGATATTCCTTATTCAAACTAATGAAAAGGGTTTCCATACAAATTTTATATATACTATATGCCCTGTATAAGATTATTTGCAGAGATATACATTTTCACTTCTAGACTTCCTGACTTTAAAATCTCTTTTATTTTATTTTATTTTATTTATTTATTTATCTATTTATTTATTTATTTATTTTTCATTGACTACGAATATAAATCACCGGGACAGACAATATGTCAGTAGGTTTTGATAAGTGTTTGAACTTTTAGCTTATTTGTCATTAATATCCCTAGAATACTGAATGGAATACTAAACTAAAGCATTCAAATCTTTACGCATATATACTTGGATATTTTATTAACCTATGGTTACGTTTTGCTTATTGATTTTATCGTGATTCCTTTTTTATTATAATTTGTAACCCTTCCGACTTCTTACGGAGTGTATTATATTGGCTCCACTTGTATCCATAATTTATTTTATTTATTTATTTATCTTTATTTTTTTATTTTTTTAATTTATTTATTTATTTATTTATTTATTTATTTTTTATATTTGATGAATTAATGGTTGGCTTGAATATGTGGAAAAGTGTCCTAGCGGCGTACCATATAAGGCTACTTGCGGTATCATTTCTATAGATACAAGATATGAATGATAAAGGTATTTACAACCACGAGAACCGCTATGATCCACTTCGGATCCAATATCACGAGTTGTAACTCGTAAGACATTGACACTTTCCTATTTATCCGTTTCTACACCAAACCGATTGACCTCTGTGGGTGATAAAACTATAGTATTGGTTTTTTCTTAATTGGAAAGGAATTCACACAACGAGTTAAGGAGATTATTATTGGATTTACGACCACCCGAGTCAGAGATTATTATGTGTTGAATTCCATGTTTACTGAGTTTAGCACTCATAGAATATTCCTAGGCGCACTCCAATTGCCGGTGTTTGTTTTTAGTGCTATTAATTCTAATATAACAAATAAGTTCAGAGGAAGGGAACTATTAACACTAAGAAGTGTTTTATTCCCTCTGTCAGACTCGTAATTCTGTTAATAATTCCTAACTATATAAAACTTAACTTGTTTCAAGGATTGATTTAGGCACAGATTGATGGCCCCTAAACTGACAGGTGATCCCTTAGTTGTACCTCCACCCTTGTATTTTCAATGACACCGCTTTTACACAATCGAGTTATGTGCTTTTTTATATCTGTAAAGCATTGTAGGCCAGTAAAAACAGTGGATTTGGCTTTCTGTGACAAATAATAGCAGACAACCCTGGTATGACGGAATGCAACCAGTTTAGGACGATTTGGTTATGACAAAGAGATTCATACCTACACCTGGTCCGTTAGTAATCTTGCTATGTTCTTCGAGGGTTTTCCCCTCGTCACGGACCTACATAGAATAATTAGACCATTTGATTACATAATTCTGATACACATACTTTAAATATACTTTTGCTTTAAGGGTTTCCATTCAAAGTGTTTATTGTTTTGGCTTAGCTGCTGAACACCCTGTTTCTGTTCAAACAGTTTATTAGTTTTTATTTTGCTTAGCTGCTGGCCCTTCTTTTGTTCAGTTTGTAACAGTTCTGCGCTCCAACCCAGCTATTCAATGCTCGCGATCTCTTGAATTAAGGAATTTTCTTGTTTAGATACGGTTTTAACAATAGGCATGGATGTTTCTATATCTTTCAGTCCAATTAAGGGTTCATTGCAGTATGGTGCGGGATTGCGGGATAATGCGTCAGCTATGATATTTGATTTCCCAGGTAGATATCTTAACTTGGCTCCAAAGACCTGAATGATCATATGCAAAAGAGTTCCTTTGGGACTGTGATTAAAGCCTGTGAAAAACTCGGTAAGTGACTTATGGTCAGTAAGGATTTTAACAGGATAGCCGTAGATTATAAACTTGAAATGTACTAGTGAGTTAACGATACCTAGCCCTTCCTTGCCTATTACTGCATATTTACTTTCAGAGGGCTTTAGTTTACGTGAATAAAGAGCTAGAGGGAAGAACTGTTTATCATATTGCTGAAGTAGTACCCCTCTTACCCCTTGGTCTGAGGGGTCTGTTGCTATAAAAAAAAGTTCCTTATTTAAATCAGGGATTTTTAAGTTAGGTGAGCTGCATTATTCCGCTTTAAAGATATCGAACGCCTATTGATGCTTTTTAGAACATAATAAATCTACGCCCTTCTTCGTAAGATCTGTTAAAGGAGCTGTCATGATTGAAGAGTTACATATTTACATACGATTGCAATACCCACTACAGCGCAAAAGTGCTGTATCCCCTTTTTACGTTAATAGGTACCGGAAGTTATGAATAGCCGACACCTTACCATGGACTACTTTAAGACCTTGACTAGACACATAAAACCTAGATAAACATGTTCGGTTTTTAAAAACTCACATTTAGATATTTTACTCTGAGATTATTTGTCTTTGTCTCTGTAGCTCTAGCTCTAGTTTATGTGAATGTACTTTTAAGGTATTAGAAAAGATTACAAGACCAACCAATAGCCATGTTGGGTATCCCCTAAAAGTCTCCAAACACTATACACTATATTGTAATTGGGGCACAACGTAAGCCGGAGGCATACATAAAAATTGATAATGTCCCCTGAGTGTGCTGAAAACGGTGTATGAGTACAATCACTTAGGTAATGGTATCTGGTGAAAGCCATTTAGTAAGTCCAAGCTGGTGAAAAATTTATTCTAACCTAACAGAGATAAGATGTCGTCGGTACATGGCACTGGAAACAATCGGGAATCGTTTCCTTGTTTAAGCGACAGAAATCTACGCAGATAAGCCAAGTCCAATCTTTTTTGGCATGACGTTTGAGGGAAAAATTATATAGGCTATTTGATATCCTAATGACTCCTATTACTAACATTTTTCAACTTCGTCATTTATCTCTATTTTGAAATTTCATTGGGAGTCTATACGAAGGTACGTATATGGTTTTATGTTTGTCCTTAGACCGTATTTTGTTTTCAATGACATCCGTTTTTTCCCCAGAGATCACTCGCTGCTGGAGAAACTTCCTGGTATTCAGATAAAAGATAAAAAAAATTTCTGCTGAATCACCTCTGCTTGAATGACTTTACGGATATTACTTTAGATAGAGTATAAGAGATTCATCTACGACTGGTTGGGCGTGATTAAAAATTAGCAACAATAAAAAATGCGATATTTATAACTTCCGCATCCACGATATGTATAGGTTTTGTGTTAACTTGTTGCAGTGAGTCAACCGTGTATAGGGCTTTGTTCGCGGAAATCATTATATTTCAGAGTGTCGGGAAGGATTAAAATTTCAGATCCCAGCAAAGTCTTTTTTCACGCACTAAGACATTCGAGGGTGCATGCGTCTCGAGATTTTGCGTGCAGACTGCGACTGCGGTTGTGGGAGAATATGCGTAAACACATATTCACAGTTTAATATGATTTGTTACGTAAAGGATTAATAATCACCCAAAATGATAAAATTAACACAGTATATGATTATGATATTTCAGTAGAACTTCTGGAAACAGAAACTCAAAGATAAAAACTCGCAGTAGCGAAATCCCAATGATGTAGATAATTTCTGTAAAAAAGTAAGATTAAGAATGTCTCGTAACTTCAGCCACAGGTATAAAAAAAATTCGACCTGCAAAGGAAACGCTCAGTTACTCCAAATGAATAAAAAGATTGTACTTAGCTTGATTTTGTTGGAAGTCACGGTGTTTCGATAACGACACGCCCTTGGCCCTCCTTCTCTGTTTAGCGGATAACCTGGTTTGGCTTGAGTTTCCCCCGTGCACGTTGTTTGGATGATTCGAGCCCTTGAAGATCCGATGCTGCAGACGCGTTTGGTTTGTTTCTTGAAGTGCTGGAAACGCTCAATAACGATGTTTTCTTGAATGATTCTAATGAGAGACGAAGCTTGTGTTGCCGTAGGAAAAAGACACGTCGGGTTTGTTTCTTGAAGTTATGGACTGCTGAAATCGCTCACTAAAAGATTATACTAAGTTGCTTGAAGAATCTCTTGCTTTCGTCGTAGTTGACTTCTGATGATACATTATTCGTTATTCTTCGGAAGACGTTGAAAAGTTCTTCTTAGACACTGCCACCAATATTAGGGCTATTGCCTTGTATAATAAGGCGCCCTATGAGGTAATGTTAGACTTGCGATAATCTTACGCTAAGTCGGTTGGTTATGCACTTCCATACTCGTTGAAGTGTCTTGGGGTTTCATGATAACTAACGAAGTAAGTATCTTCTTTCGTTATGACATCGATGTGTTAAACTCATGATGATATCTTCTTTCTGATGTGAGGTTCTAGTAGAAAACACGAAGTATGTTATTGTTATGATACAATAAAGTTTGTTCATACTTACCTGGCAGATATATATATAGCTGTATTCTCCGACGTCCGACAGAATTTCAAAACTCCCGCACACGCAGTGGCGGCCAGGTGGTTAGTACCCATTCCCGCCGCTGGGAGCGGATACAGGAATCTTCCCATTTTCTATCAGGATCATCCCATTTTCTATTCAGATTTTTCATACCACGTCCCCTGAGGGGAGGTGGGTGGGTACTTTAATTATATATATCTGCCAGGTAAGTATGAACAAACTTTATTGTATCATAACAATAACATTTTGTTCATGAAACTTACCTGTCAGATATATATATAGCTGAATCCCACCATTGGAGAGGTGGGAAGGACAGAATAGAAGGATTTAGGAAACACCTCAAGTGCAGATGATTGACATCTTGATTCCTTACCTGTTAGCATAGCTGACTTCTTGATTACTGTCACCGAAGTCTGCTTTTGCTTTACTAGAGTTGCCAACAAGGTAGTGACCTGTGTAGTTGGTGCGCTCTAGATGATCTGTCAACGGGGGCGTGACCACAATGTGACTAGACCATATTGACCATACTGTGAGGGCAACGAAGCTAAACCACCACCTGACCTAACCTATCGAAGTTAGTCCCATAACTTCTAGGCTAACGAAAGGGAAAGCGCCTCAAGCGACCAACCCTTCAAAGTTAAAAGCACACCTATCCCTTTTTCTATAGGATAGGATTCGTGCTGCTTCCTGCCTCCAATAATATTTCTACGGATATGTATGGTCCTAGCGACTCGCAGATCTCATATGTCGTCTTCACATCCCGTCGGGAGTGTGAAGCGAACACAGAGTTGCTTCGCTCAAACGTGGCACTCAGGATATACTGAGTGTCATGCTCTGTTTTGAAATGCTTCCGAGGCCGGCGCCCTCACCTCGTGAGCATTTACTTTTAAAAGGTTTCAAATCTTTGTTCAAACATGACGAATGAGCCTCTTAGAAAAGACTCCTTAAAAATAACGCCAGGGCGTTCTTCGACATGGCAAGTCTGGTCTTTTTTACGGAACACCGCAGATTGTCCGAATGACCTTGACTTTCTTTAGTTTTATCAAGATAAAACTTGAGAGCCCCGACAGGGCACAGGACTCTCTGTGGCTCTTGCCCAATAATTTGTGCCATCCCCTTGATCTCCAGGCCTCTGGGCCAAGGGTTAGACGGGTTTTCGTTCTTAGCAAGAACTGAAGGCTTAGAGGACACCGAATTATGTCCTCTAAAGCCAAAACCTCTGATGATGGCTAAAACCTCACTAACCCTCATTTCCGTAGCTAGAGTGGTTAGAAAAAAATTAGCCTTTCTGGTCACGTGTATTAAGTTTACAGAAAGGAGAGGTTCGAAATGCTTTGACATCAAGAACTTCAGACTACGTCTAAGTTCCATCAAGATTTTCCGCAGACCTCAAAGATCGTGAAGGCTTTGTTGTTTGACAGATCCGAATCTCTGAGCCTAGAGGCCGTCAACAACATATTTTCCGTATTCTACAATCGTTGGGACTGTTAGCTTATCCCATACTTCAGACGGAATGGGAAGGCGGTAAAGTCATTCACAGAGGTCAGAGTAGAGGAACAGTCATTCTTCCTGCCCTATGTCCAGAAACGGCCCACTCCGATTGGTACACTGCAAAATATGCAGCGACTGCTTTGCTTTGGCAATGAGACTTGCAATTAATCTTGAAGATCCTCTCGCTTCTTGACAGTCTGAACGCATTCAGACTCAGATCGGAGAGATTTTAGGTACCTCTCGAAGTGAGGCTGTAGAGTAGACCGATTCTCTCGGGAAGGGTCCTTGGAAAGTGCTCTCTGAAGGACGTGACCTCTGTGAATCCAGCTCTCGAAGGCCAACATGGGGCGATCAGCGTCTTTCTCACTCCCTCTGACGCCAGCGATTATCTTATTACATTTCCTAAGCTTTTGAATAGGGGAAAAGGGCTAACCAACTATCCCCATTCCATACTATAGGATGGCGTCTATTGCTACCGCTCTCGGATCGAGAATAAGGGCGCAACGTAGAGGAAGCTTCTTCGTCTTCAATATTGCAAAACTCTACGAAAGGACGTCCCCAAAGTCTCCACAACTCTCGACATACTTCTAAGCGAGGATTACTCAAAAGTCAAACGTCAGTAGTTGCTGCCGTCGATCGAGAAGATCCGCACGGACGTGCAATCGTGTAACGAACCTCTTAAGGATCGTTACGTTCCGTGCCTATGCCGATAACCATATCTCTTTTCTTGGATATGAGAGAGCTGCGGAATTATCTGAGATGATTTGGACCACATCGACCAAAACCTCACTCTTCGAGGAACTGAGAGCCAACCAAATTGCTTCCAATTCTTTTAGATTATGTGCCAGGACCTCTGTCCGGATGCCTGGCTCCCTCTCATTATCACCCTGAGGTGATCCTTAACCCATTGAGAGACGTTTAGAATTATCTCTAGATCTTTGATGTTATTTCAGTTCTCCTGTAGGAAAAACTGTAGAGGTCTGAATTGCAGTCTATTCAGGGAAACAAGCTTCTCCAGCGAGGAAATGGTCCCCAGCAGACTCATCCATTCCCTCACTAAGCATGCTTCCTTCCCTAATAAGGCTGCGCTTTGCATAAGCAGGAGAGCATTATTATAGTGCTATGCTGCGGTAGACTCGTACAGAATTCTGTTACAGTGCGGTAAGCAGCGCCGAACATGTCTAAGAGATATCTCTGTTGAAAATTTCTTAGTAAAGGAAGTCGTTTATTCATGATTACCAGAAATCCCCATCAACCCGAGGCGAAAGTCATGATTGTAGGCAGAGATACGGTTCGTAAATCAATCCCTGCGGGAGAGAGAGACGTAACCGACTGAGCAGTACAACGAGCTACCTAACACTGAGTTGGTGACAGTGTGAGACACTGTGACAGTTTACAGGCAGCAGCTTATGTTCACTCCTTCTCGCAGTCTTATGCCGAGTTGCCAGCTATTCTATTCATCTAAGGAATAGATTTTCCATTATTTGAACAGAAACTCTCAAGTTGGCATATCTAAGCGAAACAGAATTCGCTAATACAGAAGCTGATTTGTGTTGTCGTAACATTACGCTTAATTAACCAAAATGTTTAAATCGGAACTCCTGGAAAGTTGCCGGGAGTACCGATTAAATATACTGCGTCATCCACAATGACAGCAACCTCTCGTTTCGCACTATTCTGCCTGAGTTACCAGCTACTCTCTTCTACGAAGGAATAGGTTTCGTTACTATTATCGATCATAAGAAATTCTCAAGCAGGCATATTTAAGCGAAACATAATTCGCTACATGCAGAAGCTGAGTTGGTGTTGTTGTAACAATACCTTCAAGCATTGTCCTTACACCGGAAACTCCTGGAAGTTTGCAGGAAGGACCGATTAAATACACTTAAAATAACAGTCCTTTCGGTTGCCATCTGTAGAGGTAACCACGATATGCGTATATTGACTTGAACTTTACATTAGTAATAGACGCGAAGATAAAATACCTAAGTATTGCAGTCACTTGAACATCTAATTCTCTACTACATTCTTTCCTCGACGAGGAAGAGAGAGAGAATGGAAATCGCTGTCTTCATTCTCTTTGCCAAGAAAAGGAATAATATTATTTTCAAATGGAAATCCTCAAGTGAGAACCGAAGATCGAAAAGGAAAGTTCAAGCTTCTTATGATATTTGACATAAGACTTCATGGACGTAGTCTATAAGTCTTTTTCCTGGATGAGCCTCTGACTAATGAATGAGAAGCTCTTTCGAAATTTTGTTACTTATCCGCTTATGCGATAAAATGTTATTAAGAACTTTGGTCAATGAGAACTAACCCAATTGCATGACGGAAAGTAATCCAGGAATTCGAGCATATAGCCTTCCCGATTCCCGCAGAAATCGAGGAAGGGGCAGGATTCCTGATTAGAGACTGGGCTTACGACAGGAATGACCTTAATGTTCCCCTTCGCAGCGCAATCCCGAAGCAGACGAGGCGTTTTATGACACCGAAATCTGCTTACAGTTTTCCTGGAATTCATCAAGTGATGGATTCTCTTGAACGCTCCCTTCGTAGAAAGAGAAGTAGACATCTTGACGAGACCAAACTCCTTCCTCTACTTCGACGACGCTCTCTTGAAGAGCGTTCTTGCAGGAATCCTGCGAACGTCTTGATGCGTAGGACGCCTATCGTTCTGAAGAACGTCCTGGCAAGTGCTCTACCGAGCGTCATGACGTGTAGGATGCCGAGCGTCTTCAAAAGCGTCCTCGCTAGCGTCCTGGCGAGCGTCCAGATGTGTAAGACTCGAGCGTCTTCCAAAAAGCTTATCAATGTTTATGACGTTCGAGCGTCTTCTGAAAGGCCACCCGAAAAGCGTCCTGGAGAGCCGCACACTGCTCCTGAAGTGTGAGAGCACTATAGGAAGACGTAAGGCTATCGTCTCCAAGACGGCCTTAAAGACTTTCGTTACCTTCTAACAAGATGGTGGCCGCCTGTGCAACATTTTGCGTCTTAGTAATGCAAATGAACATATCCAGACACGCGCTCAAAAAAGGAACGCCGAGCGTTCCGAAAGGCATCGTCGCGAGGTGCTTGCCGAACGTCCTGATTGCATTCTTTGAGCGTCTTGAAGAGCGTCCGGAATAGAAGAGTGACGAACATCAAGGGAAGCGTCATAGTGAATGACGTGCGTCAACACGAGTAACTTGAGAGGGCTTCCTGGCGAGGGGAGAGCCGCTCATGAAACGCGAGCGTCCTAAGCATAAGTACGGTGATCGTCATCAGGACGAGTCTTCAGGACGTTCGCCACTCTTGACAAAACGACGGCCGGCTGTGCGACATCTTGCGTCTTTGTCACGGTCATCGACACTGCAGAAGGGCATTTAAAGGACGCCTGTGTGTTCTTGGGTATGAGGAATTCTTTGCCCTTCTCCTGTCGAAAACTAGGATAGTCTGTCCAGTGTCATCTCTGTCCGCTGACAGAGCGTCCCCTTAGGGAGAGTAAGATGCGTCTTGGCGAGCTATTTGACTATGCAAATCAGCTTGCCGGACGTCAATCTTATGAGCTTGAACAATATCCCCACCCGTTTCGTAGTAAAGCGAACGTCACATAACGTATACATAACGCCATGAGGGGAGGAGGACACCTTAGCCGATGACAAATAAGACCTCCTTGGAGCGTCCACCATTGGCGAATCTCCCTTGAGAAGAAGACGGTGCTTTCAATCCTGCTTCTTCTCCTGTTTCCGTACCAGATCCCAGCTCTCCCTTTCAGTCTAGAATGGAGGAAGTGCAAACGAAGTCTTCCTCTCGATAGAAGCGTTGAATGTCTCGAAAGGCGTCCTTGTGAGGTCCTGCCTTAAGGACATTTTTAATCTCTTGACCAAGACGACAGCCGCCTGTGCGACATTTTGCGTCTTTGTCACGCTTATCATATTAAGTCAAGCCGAAGGGACGCCAGATCGATGTGGGTTCCCCGTAACCCTCCTTCGGCTTTCGACATGCCCTCTCCCTATTCCTGGGAGTCCGACAGAGGTCCAGGCCTAGAGGCGTTTATGGGGCGGATCTGACGTTCCCTCCTGACGAGAGAGAGGACTGAAGCGCCTCTTCTTCTAAAGCTTCTTAGAGGGCGCGAGTCCTTCCGAGAGCTCCAACCTTGCGGGGAGGACGCCTCGGAGGACGAGAAGCAATCTTTCATGATTCGTGCACGTGCACGATCTTTGGCAGCCTTATCCTGCCGAAGGGACGCCAGATCGGTGGGGGGGTTCCCGTACCCTCCCTCCTTCGGTTTTCAACTTGCCCCCTCCCTGGTCCTGGGAGTCCGACAGAGGTTTAGACCTAGAGGCGTTATAGGACCGATCTGACGCCCCCTCCACAACACTAGGGGCAAAATCAACATCACTACACTCAACACTGATTGGAGAGCGAGCACTTTTTCAAGCTTACTTGATGTAATCCACAATAATAGAAAGGGCATTACTTCTCACAGAACTTCCTCTAGGCCCGTAAGCCATACCACAGGGTTAGGCAAAATAAAGTCTACTGGAGGTTAGTAGGTTCATTATCCTAACTTCCGTTACTGTGGAGGAAGACCTCCTGATTCTATCACGCTCTATTTGCGTACATACGAATCATACGTCTCTTTCGGAATCAGTCAACATTACACTAATTACATTGATCTCTCAACAAAGAAAACATGTAAACGTCATGTATACTAAACGAGTGTCTACCGAAGGTTTCGGTAGCCTCCCCTTACCCGTTGCAGACAACAAAATCTGAAACTAGGCTACCTAGATTCAGACATCATATGCAATGAAAAAAATTTTAATTATTTATGATAGCGTATGCCTAGCCACAAATCCAAGTCAATCATTCAAAAAAATAAGTAGGATACTTAAGCGGCTAATGAAGTTTCAAAATCCTAGCGGAGGTAGTGGAAACAGGTGTTTTCACTACCGCGACAGAGAAAAATCTGAATAGAAAATGGGAATGATTCCTGATATCCGCCTCCCAGCGGCGGGAATGGGTACTAACCACCTGGCCGCCCACTGCGTGTGCCGGGAGTTTTGAAATTCTGTCGGACGTCGGAGAATACAGCTATATATATATCTGACAGGTAAGTTTCATGAACAAAATAAAAAACTTATATTCTCTGAGATTACATGATGAAGTTCAGAGGAAATTTGCACAGGTCTTCTAATGACGATGGCTTGATTGCTTCTGCCAATGATGATGTCTAATTCTGTTCTGACTACCATCTCAGTTACAAATCATAAAGGAAGCAGACAGTAGCTCGAACATATGAACATACATGCAGATGACACATTACAAGTCACGTAGGCCGTTTGAATTATAGGTCGCGGTAGATGTCTCAAGCAGGAAGCTTGGACTAATGTTTTCAAAACAAATGAATGACCACAAGTGACGGCGTGTCATCTTAGCCTACTTTATTGTATATGTCATCTTAGAATACTTTATCGTCTCTGGCCTGATCACATTCCTGCAAGCAACCTGGTTAACCTCTTTAGTTTTCGTTTTTTTATATATATGGAATAACATTCCATATTTTTATTATGTAATCACTTACACATATACATATACATATACACATATATACATATATATATATATATATATATATTATATATAATATATATATATATAGATATATGAAACCAATGTATAGGTAGAGAAAACCTGCCTAGTATGTACTAATATTCGCATGAAACCAATGTATAGGTAGGGAAAACCTGCCTCGTATGTACTAATATTCGCCTTATTAGTCGACGTTCGTCGATGAAAAACCAAGAGTTACCGGCAAGTTATTTCCTTCATTGTTAAATCACGGATGAAATCCCTAAGGGGAAAACTTCCAATAGTTTAAACTCATCCTTAGTGCGTATATTCCTAATCCCCTCAACGCCATCAACAAACACTGCCCTGCCCTACTCGCTTGTCTTTAAACCATATTTGGTTAGTTGGTTTTAGATTATGCTGGATTTACAAGATTACGGGACCTCACTTTAGGGGAGCTTCTTATGGACTTGTAAATGCATAAAACTATGTCTTCAAAAAACCATAAATTTTAGTTTGTCTGTACTAACACAAGCCTGCAACAATGTATGTAACTCCTTGGGCAATGTAGATCTCATACTGAACTTTATTTATGTCACAGTTTCTGCCAGTTTCATAACTGACAAATATCTATTGTGTAATTTCTTTTCTGAAAACAGAGTCACTGTTGAGATTTATTTTGATTAGCATGAAATTTAGGGTGTCACACAAAGCAGTGGAGTACTTTCAGCTATTCAGCGAAAAAGGTAGTGGAAAGAGAGCGCTGGCGTGGCTGGAGAGTAGAAAGTGATGGGGAAATAAAGAATAAGTCCAAGTAATATATGGTTGGGGCAACGTGACTTTATAATGAAAGCAAGGGTGAAGGTTATGTAAAATGCTAAAATGCGCAGCTTGGGGCCGGAGGAACGCTGCAAACATCCTTTTTCAGAAGATTTCATTCCTGTGTAGGTCCCTTTTCTAAGTCACTCATTTATGTAAAATTATTTTCTCAGGCCATGAAACCCACTGGCTTAAACCTCTATATAACATATCACTGGAGTTGCCAAATGAACTCAAAGGATTACTATTATAAATTTAGAGGCGAATTCCCCCCAAGCAGAAAGACACCAGAAACCGTGGGTTCGTTTTCATGACAATTTTGTCTTCACGCTCTGGTAACTACTTACGCTGACACAAATATCTGAAGCCGAGAACTTTCGTCTTCTAACAAAGAGCAACTGTCATTCCAATCGGGGTCGACGTTACCCGAAAGGAAATGAACCAGAGGGGTGAATGTTGAGTCAACAAGAGGAACTTAAGGATATTGAGCTTTACTTGCTGGATGAGAAGCCTCAGGGCTTCTCATCCAGCAAGTAAGACCTACACTAAATACGACGCAGGAAGAATTTCTCCTCCCTACGAGTATGAGAAGACCTGCCACCAACAATGACACCACCGAGCACGACAACTCCACGGAAGACGACGCCCCCGAACGAGATACTCCCGCACCAATCATTTCAAGTTAGCCGTGACGTCCCGCAGCATAGCGAAACGCCCATCGACGTAACCGCGCCGCTAAGGAGGTCTAGGCGGCTGCAGGACTTACAGTATCGCAACCATCAACGCATGGAAAGTGGCTTGAGACCCGGTTCAAGCCACCAATGAAAACGAAGACCTACCGCCACCAGCCAATAGTAGATCAGCATGGGGCAGACCCCCTGCTGTCAACTCCAAATATAAACGAGGACGGACACCGCTTCAAGATCAGTCCACCCTCAGCTTCCCAGCCCGAGGATGTCTG
>NC_061097.1:16253663-16263663 GCF_015104395.2 Macrobrachium nipponense | reverse complement strand
TACGACAAACTAACGAAGAATTATGGCAGACTGTAATGATGGTGGTTATCACGATAAAGATTATAAAGAAATAATGTTTATGTTTTTAAACACGCACACACAATGAGGGTCAGTTTTGATTTTGAAGTGAATCAAAACCTATGAACAATGAATTCGGTTCCTGGTACATGGTCAGGCTGTGGTTTGTCAGTCCGCGAGGTGGAGAAAGTAACGGAGCTAGCAACCTCACCACAGTTTTCTTGATGGAAGCCCGAAGGAAATCATTTCGGAGCCAACCAATCTAAGGCGCAAAGGCGTACAGGAGAACACTTGCTCTCTCTCTCTCTCTCTCTCTCTCTCTCTCTCTCCTACTGCTAGAGGAGAAGAGGGAATGATCACTGGGTCAGTTACACATGAACTGGCGAATCGCCGATTGCCACCTATGGATGGAACTTCCATAACTTGAGCTGCTTTATACACCTACTCAGAGGGTTACTCAGCAGCGCAACGTACTACCTCCTACTCATACTGTACCATTCTACCTTTACCTAGCACTTACTCTATGTGGTTATTGAGGCCGGTCTTTTCGATATATTTTCCAAACTATCAAGCTTACCTATAAACAATTCGGAACTCTACCTTTTATTTTATCAACATATCACCCTCTGTTTCTTCCACATATGATCATCTCAAAAGATACTGATCAATCCTTTCACCTATGCTGATCTTTGGTAATACTCCTAAGCTTCTCATTATTTCTCACTCTTTCAGTTCTTATGGCACATATACTGCATAGTTTATTTATACACATTTAACAATTCGCCATTTTTTCATCCAATATTGATATTAAAATCCCTATATTCCTAGACTGAAGTCGAGTCACAGCAATGATTCCTTTACACATTCCAGCTTTTACTTCCAAGCTCACTTCAAGTTTCCTGCTCTTTTGCATTATCCTGTTACATTCCTTGCTTATAATTATTGTATAACCTGCCTTTGCTCTCATCTTACCATAGCGCAATACATCTACTCCCAAATACCTATATATATCAATTACTTTCATTCTCTCACCATTCATATTCACAAATAGCTCCGTCTTTATGATTTCCATTTTTCCTTCTCAACTTTTTAATCTTGCAAACATTTTCTAAAAATTTCATTATTTTCCATAATTTGTTGCTACTATCCTCCACCAGTAACGTATCAACTGCAGACACCATCCGTTCCCCATTCAACCCATTAAATATTTTCGTATCTCATCACTTCTCAATTACATTTAATGTCCAATTTCTGATTTAATTCCATAACCAATAGCAGGCATATGATCCTGTGGTAGGGGTGTAAGAATAATACCACCATAGTTCCTGCGTGTCGTAAAAGGCGACTAAAAGGACAGCTGCTGCCTTGCAGTCTTACCTTTTAGTAAAAGGCTAAACCCACTGTGGAAACTGCTGCCTTGCAGTCGTACATTTTAGTAAAAGGCAAGGCCCACTGCCGCTAACTGTGGTTGATAACAGCAAGAGCATGAGGTCGTAAAAACCCCCTTTGCCAAACAATAAACCATGCCTGATGATGCCTTTGATAAAAGGCAGTGGAGAAGGCACATCAGGCAACCGACCCCTTAATTAATGTGGGGATAACGGTGGGAAAGAAGAAAACCAATAGCAGACATTATCGCTCTAAACAACTCATCTTCTTTAACATATATTGGCAGCTCAACTGATTTCGCATGGACATAAAATTTGGGTGGTTAAGAGTTCAAGCTCCACTTATAGTCGGATAGGTTTCATTTGCTGCACGACCTATCACTGTGAGCGAGGGGAGGGGAGGGGCCATGTTAGGATCAGGATTAATCCTGGTTAGGATACCCTATATGTCTACCCGCTGAGTCCTCAGCAATCACTGCCTGGTTTTTCCCTGGTCCTATCCTAGGTGTAGAGAAAGCTTGGGTGCTCATCATATATGATACAATGCAATCATTTGCCCTTCCCTCTACCACTCTTCAGGGACCTGTAAACCTTTAAAAAACTGCCCACACTGATTTCCTGCTGATTCCAACATAAGCTTTGTTCTGGAACAGTGTACAGCTTTCATACTTAATTTGAAACTCGGCACATTCTTTTTCCCAAAGAATTCCTTAATCTCTAAATCTGTCTTACTTAAGCCATCCAAATCCAACCATACTACTGGTATACTAAGATATGTAATGCTCCTTCAGTGGTTAGGGACTAATCCCACTTTTACGCTTACCATAATATTCTCTTTAGCCATTTCTTCGGGACCTATCTTTCATCCTAAGATAACTTGCACATCCTGGTCAGCCACTCAACTGCACTCCCACTAAAGTACCACAGCATCTAACCTGTAATCAATCAAGTTCTGTTGGTTTTCCTTCAATCAGCGTCTTCTCTGCCCCTAATCATCACCAACAGATAGTTCCACGAGCGTTTTCAACCTTACAATAACCATTTTAACACATTTGCCATTTAGCTTTGCCTTTATTTCACAGCTAATCCCATTCTTTTTTTCATAAATTCCAACTGCCACAGGCAAACATTAACAGCGGGGGAAAGTTGTGGTGGAAGGTCGAGAGCAAATCCACAGGTCTTAGGAACACGAGACAGACCTTTCACTAAAGTAAAACTGAATACTGACGAAATCAAGATTTTAAGGGGGAACACCACTTTTATAGGATTCTCTTGATATCATTCTTTCAGATCCTCCAATCTGGGAAATAAAATTTTTCTCGAGATTTCTATTACACCTCTCACTTCATATAAAAAATAATGTATTATTTTGATGGTTTATATGTATTTGTACTAAAAGTAATATCTAGTCTTAAGTACAACAAATAACGAACAAGTAAGGCACATGGTTGTATGTACTATTTCGAAGTTAAAATATCTCAGAACATTATCCCAGTTTTCTTTCATCATGACCGGTTCCTCACGCCCAGCCCCCACGAATCTAGTCTACAGTCTCAACCTCCTACCCCTTCCCCTTGAACACCCTCCTGCCCCATATGGAGATACCTGGTCATTTCAATCTAATTCAGAAATGCAGTCGTGGGAATTACGGTGATCAATATCCCTGATGGTGGTTGCAACTGGCTGGTGAATTTAGTTTTACTCTTATTATTATTAGGATACAGAGGTGGAGGTGGATTAAATTAAGACTGGAGAAGCCTAACTCTGAAGGGATTGGATATATATATATATATATATATAACATTATATATATATATATATATATATATATATATATACATATATATACATATATATATACATATATATAATATATAACATATATAATATATATAAAATAAAATAAATATATATATATATATAATATATATATATATATATATATATATATATATATATATATATATATACATCGAGCTACAAATGTCCTTTAATATCTAATAAAAGGGCAGCAGAACCACATGTATAGGAGAAGATGGATTAAGAAATGGATGGTGACATTTGTCATGAAACGGGTTCAACTCGCCTCAGTAATCTTCATTTGTATCTGACGTACGAATTTCCTTCATCTGTGACCCTGTGTTTGTGAAATCGCCTGCAGACGACCCAAGCCATTGTGAAAAGTTTGTGTTCATGAGCGCAGGTCTTCGCTTTCAGATAAAGAAAAGGGTATATTTTGTTTCCTTTCACCATTTCATAACCCTAATCTATTTCAAACCCAACACATGACCTTCAACTATCAAATAACCAGTTTGCGCAGACATAATTTACTCTTTGCTTTAATAAACAAGAGAAAACGCGAGTCTCTGGATTTTTGTTATACAGGACACGCATATTTGCATAGATGTGCGCTCTTAGAAAAGGATCTATATTATAATCTGAAGCGTTGGCATTAGACGCCAGACCATTTTAGTAATCTTGTGCAGGAGGTCCAATTAATAAACACATGAGTCAGCATATGACGTAAGGGCATTATAGCTAACGACAATGGCTCCTTTAAATCTTCAACAACAAAGGAACTCAAAATATTTTCATCTGATAATGTTCGAGTAGCATTTGCACACGACAGGCAAGTAAAAAATGCGCCAAAGTCTCTTCGGTGCAATCAAGTTTTCTGTACAGCGTATAATCATAATACTGTATGAAACTCTCAGCAGCGGTCCATGAAACCTTCAGTCACGACCCGGTTGTGGCCTGACCTATAGCGTTGCCAGATACATAATTATGGCAAACTTGAACCTTAAATAAAAATAGAAACTGCCGGGTCTAAAGGGTTGCAATTTGATATGTTTGACGGGTGGAGGGTGGATGATCAAACATACCTATTTGCAGCCCTCTAGCCTCGGTAGTTTAAAACGAAAATAAAAGAAAAAAGCACCGAGTATGTATATAATTAAAAAAAAAAAAAAAACAAAGATACCGACAAATGTACATAAGTACCAAGTATCGGTTTCTAGACAGTAAGAGGGCTGATCTGTAAAGCATTGTTCAATATATTGAGGTGTTCTGGGTTGGATTATGAAATGACTTTATGAATATATCTGACAAAAACAACAATATATCTTGAATCTTTCTTTATCTATCTGTCTTCTTTGACTTCTTTTAAATCAATTCCATTTTTCCTCCTTGTTTTCTTCATCACCTCTTTCCCCTTGGTCGAAATCTCTCTCTCTCTCTCTCTCTCTCTCTCTCTCTCTCTAAATTCTTTCTCTCTCCTCTCTTCTTCTCTCTCTCTCTCTCTCTCTAAATTGCACTTAAATCTTTTGTTTCTCCTCCTAAGAAATCCCTTCCCCCTTCGACTCGTCCTATCTACTTCCTCTTCCTCCTCAGCCTATTCTCGCTCGGGTCTGTCTTCCGCCTCTCCTTTCATCACTTCCTCTTCTCCCTCGTTCGTCTCCTACTCCGCTTCCCATCCATTTTCCGTTCTCTCTCTCGCAACTTTTCTCCTAATTTTAGTCTTTTCGACCTAGTCACAAATGAAGCGCACCCCTTATCGGCATGATTTTTTTCCCGGCCATTACCCCAGAGCCAAGGCATCACTTTACCCCCTGAGCATCCTTGTGTCTCTAGTGTATCTTATGTAATATACCCACGCTGTGTTCTCGTTTCCCGTGTTTGCTTGTATAGCATCCAGTGTAAATCACTGCATCAACAATATCGTCGCATCTCCAGTGTATCACTTTATCTACAACGTTAACACGATTTTTCACTGCATCGTTGTTATCCCCACAGAATCCCTGCATACGTTCCGAGGTCTTAATTGCGTAGCTCTTCAATTTAGTAAGGTCTATGTAACTCGAATCCTGATTTATGTAAGGTGATGATGAATGGAAGGATCACTAAAAAAAATCCTGTATGACCGTCGACCAGGCTTTCATCATCCTGTCTTTTTCGGGCGTTGAAGTATCAAAGCTGAGAGTGCTGATTGCTGATGCCTTCAGAGAGAGAGAGAGAGAGAGAGAGAGAGAGAGAGAGAGAGAGAGAGAGAGAGAGAGAGAGAGAGGAATTCATTCCTTAAAAGATAATTTCTACATACGCCCCCGATGTATGACACGACGCACAAGGATAAACTTTAAACTTTACCAATATATATCTATATATATATATATATATATATATATATATATATATATATATATATATATATATATATATTATATATATATTAATGAATCTATATCACATGGTATTCATGCATTAAGGTACAAATGTCCTTTAAATATCCAATTCGCTCTATCTCGGAATTAATATATTTTTTCATATATGTTAACCGAAAGGGAATTTTGTGTGTGTGTGTGTGTGTGTAAAACGCCGTCACTGTACGGCCTGAATTCTTGGTTCCGTCGTTCGAGCCCATGAGCCGCCGAATTTCTTATCAACTACAAAATTTCCCTTCGGTTAACATGTATGAAAATATAATAATTCTGAGGTAGAGCGAGCTAGATATTGAAAGGCATTTGTAGCCTAATGCGTGTATATGAATCACGGTGATGTGATATAAAAATATATATATATATATATATATATATATATATATATATATATATATATATATATATATATATATATATACATGTGTGTTTTTTTGTCACGGTGTTGTAATAAAAAAACGCACACATATCTCTCTCTCTCTCTCTGTATATGTGTATATATATATATATATATATATATATATATATATATATATATATATATAGATATATATATATGTGTGTGTGTGTGTGTGTGTGTGTGTGTGTGTGTAGAGAGAGAGAGAGAGAGAGAGAGAGAGAGAGAGAGAGAGAGAGAGAGAGAGAGCAAAATTACACCACTTTTTCTTATTTAATTTACCTTATTTCCCTGATTAGCTATTTCTCTACGTCCGTTTTTTTCTCTGAATAGGCAGCTGGCTGAATCCCATCTCATCCAGGCTGCACAGATGGTGGAAAATTAAGTAAAAGTAATTAACGATGGAATTAACCAGAGACGAATGATTCAGGTCTCTTCACCCTCGCTTTTAATATGCTCGTCATTGTTATAGAGAGAGAGAGAGAGAGAGAGAGAGAGAGAGAGTATAGCTACGTGTAATATATCTGTATACTATATAGATAGATAGATGGATAGATATGTCAGCCGCCTTACAAAAGAGGTTAAGAATGCGCATACATTCTAGACTCGATCGGGAATGTTCAACAAAACCTCCGTGGCTGTGTTTTGGAAAAAGCTTCAAATGTCAATAACGATCAGCGAATATTCTGGGCAGACGGACGGGGTTTGCTGCCGATCGTAAAACAGTTCCGAGTCGAGGATGCGAGCACGTGCGCACGCAAAGCAAGTGTTGGAAGTTGCAAGACTTTCGTTGAACATTGAACAATTAACGGGCCTTATCTTACCTTACAGACCTTGCATCTTGTTCGGGTTGCCCCAGGTCCCTCAGTGTGAGGCACCTGTAATGCTACCAGAGAATTGCTAATGTATCTTCGGGTATATTTTACATCTTCCAATCTTGGATGGTCTGGGATGCAGCTTAGATATTTGTCGAGCTTATTCTTAAACACATCTACGCTCACTCCTGATATGTTCCTCAGATGAGCTGGCAACGCATTGAATAGACGCTGCATTGTCGATGCTGGTGCGTAGTGGATTAATGTCCTGTGTGCTTTCCTTAGTTTTCCTGGTATAGTTTTGGGCACTATTAATCTACCTCTGCTTGCTCTTTCTGATATTTTTAGCTCCATGATGTTTTCGGCAATTCCTTCTATCTGTTTCCATGCCTGTATTTTCATGTAGCGTTCTCTTCTCCCGAGAGAAGCCGAAGTGCAGTGAAAAACATTGAATTTCTCATCAGTTTTTCGCCCATGTGTACAGAAACATGTTTATATTTATTCTTATTACTTTATGCTCATCCATTTTTACTTTTGATTTCTTATCCCTATGGTGGATTCAATTTCGCCAAAATGGGTATTCTGGCTTTTATTCACTGAGCTTGGCAAAAATAGTGATATCTATGTGAACTATTGCGACTTAAGGTGGGAACTGGTGTGGTAATCATTTGAGATTACTTTTCTTTGCTAGAAGTGATTACGTTAATTCTTGTTGGGTTTTCAATTAATTTCATTTCCTGTATCATGGTAGTTTTGGGGGAAATAAACAGTTCTCTTTTTAAGGGAAGCGCTACATGATCGTTGAGGTCGACGTTGCCAAGCTGGTTTTTTCTTTTTTCTTGAACAAGGCCAAAACCAGGGCTTGTTATATATATATATATATATATATATATATATATATATATATATATATATATATATAATTTATATATATATATATATATATATATATATATATATATATATATATATATATATATATATATATATATATATAATATATATATATACATACAAATATGGATGTTCACGACAGTCAGCCATCGTAACAAGAGGGTGACTATGGTCGCCTCTTTAATAGCCAAAGCGACCCTGAATAGCCAATGAGAGTCGGATCTTAATACTCCCCTCCAGCAGGAGAAGGAATTTGCGAGCCAACAGGGACCAGACAGCAAGCCCCCAACAACCGCTCACATCATGGCCCTCAGGGTTACAAGAGAGCGCCTAGCGAAGCAAAGTTACATGCTTCGTCAAGTTGCCGAGACCCTGCCCAACACTAAACTCGAACCGTTAATTAGGGTAGAGCATTTGGACGCGCACATGTACTACTCAAATTTAATATTATACGCATCTATACATATCAAAATTGGATGTGTGTGTGTGTTCCAGCATAACTCTGAAATGCTGGGAAACAATATTGTGGGAGTAAGACATCATTGGCACGAAAGGGGGGTTAGGTGGGAACAGGTGACATGTAAAAATAATTGAAATAATTGAAAATGACAAGATATTAGTTTCTAATCCATAGTTTTCAAAGTCACTGAGATAAACAGTGACACTCCGGATGCCCTTTGAGTACAAGTTCAGCCCCGATAGGAAGGGTTGAAAAATAAAATTTTAAAAATTATTGATATTAGTGTTTAATTCATAGTTTTTGCGGTTGCTGAGATGAATAGTGACACTCCTGATATCCTTTAAGCCCAAGTTCAGCCAGTGAGAAGGAGTGAAAATATAACATAAAAAATGGCAGACATTGGTGTCTAATCCATAATTTTCGAGGTTACTATGAAGAATAGTGAAACCCCCGCCCCCCCCCCTCCCCCCCCCCCCCCCCCCCCCCCCCTCCCCGCCCCCCGAAGGACCTTCAAGTTCAGCCTCAATAGAAATGCATAGTAAGAAGGGGTGAAATATAAAATGTCAAAAATATTAGGCAATGTAATAGAAGAAACTATCTTATCAGGAAATTGTTAATTCATACTCACAGTTGCATATTATGTATATATGTATATATATATATATATATATATATATATATATATATATGATATATATATATATATATATATATATATATATATATGCAACTGTAATAGCCACAATGCCCTCTTAACTTCTTGAATTCTTTGCTCTTTTTTGGATACGCTTGTCACTACAAAGCCTGAAGAATCAGGTTGGAAGAATTTGTTATAAATTTTTTTAAAAGAAATTGTGATGTCTGGTACGTACCAGACATCACAGTTGTTTCTTCTTCTTCTTCTTAAAAAAAAAAAAAAAAAAAAAAAACTTTGAACTTGGATCTTTAGGCTTTTGTGTGACAAACGCATAAAGAAAAGAGAAAGGAATTCAAGAAGTTAAGAGGGCACTGCGCTATTACAGTAGCAATGTATTTGGTATAAAAAGTGACCAGTAGATTCTACACACACACACACACACAATATAATATATATATATATATATATATATATATATATATATATATATATATATATATATATATTATATATATATATACTATATATATATATATATATATATATATATATATATATATATATATATATATATATATACATTTATTAAGAATATTTGCTTCCCACAAACTTCTCTATACGCTGCTTCTTAATTTTCTTAATGATCAGTTTTTACAGCAACACTAAAACATTTATCACGGTACCTCCTTCAGAAAAAGGTTTATCCACATCATACAAAATCATCATAGTGCATTCGGTATTAAACTTACACCAATAAATCCCTTAATCATTGGGTTAAGCCCCTTCTTTGACCCCTAATGTACTCTATAAATATACTTGCCCAAAGTGGAACTCTGGAATATATATGGGATCTACGAAAAGATTACTGTGGGTCAGAATCGATTCTCATCGTGGAGTAATCTTTCGCACACGACTTAGTACGCTCTCTAACCCTGAGATATCCGGAATCATGCAAAAGTTTGCAAAATCCACATTAAAAGTTACGATTTTTGCATCACAGAACATACGCCAGCAAACTCCTCGAGAATACCCATTCTACAGTCGTTGCTGATTAAACAGCTGGTTCCCCAGTTGAATACCCAAACCTCTTCGATCCAATTGTATCTTAGCTGACGTTGTCTTCTTGTCTCATGTTAATCAGTATTCCTTCCTCTGAACGGAAGGTTGGTCGGTGGGCCTA
>NC_061097.1:16246163-16248663 GCF_015104395.2 Macrobrachium nipponense | reverse complement strand
GTGAATTAGCAGTGATATGAAAAATTATATAAATAAAATATAACACATAAGTACTCATATATCACATTAGGTGCATGTATGTGTGCATAAACGGTGACAAGGTAATATGCGTGTTTACCGATTGAATTATCATCAGCACGTCTGAGATTAAAAGCGCCGTTCACGAGATCATTTACGCGAGGAGAGTTGTAGGACTGAAAGTGTTTGTCAGGCAATTTTAACTAAGCATCACCTTGGCTTCTGAGAGATGCTTTATTAGTAATATTTTTCTCTTTTTTCAATGAAAGACTGGAAAGGAATGGTACAAGATTACCTGTCATGCGCAAGCTCAGGTAAACGTTTGTCTAGATGAGAGAGAGAGAGAGAGAGAGAGAGAGAGAGAGAGAGAGAGAGAGAGAGAGAGAGGATTCTTGGTATATCTTTTTATTTCAAGACCTCCAAATTCGTCAAGGGAAAAGTTAGAGATTTTTTTTTATGATGATGATGAAAAGTTAATGTACATCTAAAAGAAAAAAAAATCGAACACACCGCTAGTTGAAATGACTTCTTACAACAAAAAGAAATTCCATCCGTCCAAACGTATAAATAGAGAAGAAACCAATAAAGAGAAATCAGAATGAAGTAATTGGTATTGAAAATAATTGAGCAGATAAGTAGAAAAAATGAGAGAGTGCAGTCACTGAAGAAGGTCGGCTCATGTTCAAGGTAAAACCTCAGTAAATAGAGGAGAAATGACCCAGTTTTTAGAAAGGTAAATTCTCAAGGAGCTTAACAATCTTGGGCGCACTTTGGCAAAATTTCCGTGAGCCTTCTTACAAATATGAAGCTTAATTCAAAATGGTTGCCGTGCGATTAGTTAGGATATATATATATATATTTATTATCTATATAAATATCATACACATATATGTATTATATAAATATAAATATATATATATATATATATATATATATATATATATATATATATATATATATATATATATATATATATATATTATATACATATACACAAATAATAGATATACATATACATACATTGTGTGTGTGTAGAATCACAGCTATTGAGCTACAAATATCGTTCGATATTGAATTCACTGTAACTTCAGAATAACTTACACCATGGGGAATCGAAATTGGTAAGTGTATCAGCCCCGGCCAGGATATGAATCAGGGCTTTTGGTTCAGACACAACGACAAACAGCTGAATTTGAACAACCAGCTCTTATGGAAAATATAAGTTGAGATCGACTCGATCGACTCTCGTGAACATGTACCTGTCGGAATCAGGTTGCGTAATTATTATTGAAAAATAGTCGCATGGTCAAAGTCGAGTGTTTATCTCTGCATCTGAACCAAAGGCTAAGGTTTGAATCCTGAGTGGCCCAAATGTACTACCAATAATAATTTCCCCTGGGGTCCAAGTCATTCGCAGGGTATACTGGATTCGATATATAAACGTTTCTTCAGTAAATCATATTCCGCTACAGGGAATGACCCCGAGGAAAAAAACAAGACCACTTCCGCATAAGTATTTCAGCTGAGTACTTTTCCACAATAGATGGCGTTTCATTCACCACAGCCAAAGGCTCGTGGGCAGAGCGCTGAGTACCACTACAAAAAATAAGTCAATTAGCTACCTCTACTTGCACACTTTGTATAGTAGCTCAATCGCCTCCCTCACTACATCTACAGCACTTGTGCCAACCTTTTTACCAATTTTAAAGAGACAATTTTTCCCGCTTTCAATCATTCTTACATCACACGGTCTACAAAAACAGTTTATATCAGCTGCTGCAACCTTATTTCCTTTGTATGGATTCAACATCCATGTTCTTCTACTCCTTAGCACACATTCAACTATAGTAGATTCACATCACCCGTGCATCTGATGTCTAAGCCAGTCCCTTACAACGCTCCTGATTGGCTACTGATAAGCCAATCACAGGGCTGGAAACTAAGTCTCTCGGGGGAATTCACATAGGCAGGATTATGTTCCACTTTACCTGAGGGATAAGTCTTTCAAAAGTATCACTCAGGAAAGGTGGAACATACATCCTGTCTATGTGACCTCTCTTGAGAGACCGAGTGTTTCCAGCCGTGTGATAGGATTATCAACAGCCAATCATGATCGTAAGGGACTGGCCTAGACATCAGATGCACGGGTGATGTGAATCTACTATAGCTTTCTTGCTTATTCTATTGTACCCAGTGTCTTCTCTCATCCAGCTGCCATCCATTTTGTCATACGAATTCATTGCTTCCAGTCTTTCACATTCGATTTTAATATTCATAGTACCATCTTCCCAGTTTTGTGCATTACTATTACCTTTCTCCTCTGACAAATACTTTCTAACTCTTTCACTAGTTTATACCGTTTCTCATCACTATCGCCAATCAGTGCTGTATCATTTGCAATTATCGACAACTTCACACTTCAATCGTGTTTCATTTCATAGTCTCACCCTAAAGATATTAAGCACACCCATCTGCAACATGA
>NC_061097.1:16236163-16243663 GCF_015104395.2 Macrobrachium nipponense | reverse complement strand
GACTGGGAGGAAGTGAAGAGGAAAGCCAATTGTAAAACTCTCGCTAGATGATGCAACGTTAAGACGTAAATATCTATAGGGCAACGACCGTAAATGAAAGTGAATCGAGTGGTGCGAGAGAAATGGTGATGATCTTCCTGTGTAGGTAGATGAAGAGGCTAATATTGTGAATGTGTTCTGAACATGGGACTTATCTCTGACACTAGTTCTAAATGACGAATGAGGTACAGATTAATGGTTTTTTTTAAACACCCACGAATATGAAAAAGAATTACTGTTAGTAGGCATACAAATATACACGCTCACAAAATATATATTATATATATATATATAATATATATATATATTATATATATATATATATTTATATATATAATATATATATAATATATATATATATATATATATATATATATATATATATATATATATATATATATATATACATATATATATATAATATATATATCTATATATATAGTATATATATATATATATATATATATATATATATATATCATATATATTATATATATATATATATATATATACTAAATACATATATATATAATCATATATATATATATACATACTTATATATTATATCTATATATATATATATATATACTATATATATCTATATACATATATATACATACATAATATACAAATATATACATATAATATATATGTATATTATATAATATATATATATATATATATTATATATTATATATACTATATATAAGGAATTTTCGTTCTTTATCCTATATAACAAACTTGCTATTATTACAATGGCAGTAACATCCACTAGTATTCTGAAAGCAAAGACGAGCAGAACTTGGCGTAGCTGACTTTGGATGAAATGGGGTAGCTAGGGTTAGCAGCACTGAAGTGGAAGAAATATATGACTAAGCAAAGATGGGGACAAGAGAATCAGCTGACAGTGTTAGTGAGTAAATTGAGAAAGTATGAGAAAATAAAAGTAGAAAGTGGTAGGACGAGGAAATAAGACGTTTAGTGAAGGAACAGATGGCGAGAAGTGCAGTTACATGGCAAAGAGAACATCATCTGGCATGCAAAACAGTGAATAAGGAGAATGCCGCCATGAAAGTGAGGGAGGGAGGGTAAAAAGAAAGTAAATAATGTAATGCAGACAGATGAATTTAAGTCATCACTTTTATGATAAAAAGCTGAACTGAATGGATATTAAGGCAAGTACATGACACACGATCAATATTTTTAAAAATTCGATCAAGGAGGCCTAGTCTGAAACCAATGTCGAAATGAATTTCTTCAAAATCTGTTGAACGTGGATGGCAAAACCGTTCCAAATGACGCAAGCGTGGATGGGAGTTGGTGTAAATTTGGGATTAAGTATCATGGACACGAGTGTTGTGGGCGTTAAGCCCCTAATTAATCAAGATGTTGAGGAAAGAGTAAACACGCGAGAGATACTGAGGTGTGGCAGTGAAGGCGTGATCAAGTGGTTGATGAAGGTGTGAAAAATATATCTGGGTAAGGGATAGATTCCAAAGGAATCGGTAATAGGAATAGGTGTTATTGAAAAAGAATTGTATGGGGACGCCATTACGCAGTAAAATACATGATTTTGATCGAAAATAAAATATATAGTTATGATTTTGATCGAGCAAGTCACAAAGAAATTAGAGATATACCGAAGTAGAAAAATCTTGCAAGAGAAAAATGTGATCGCGAGAGGTAAATTACGATAGCAACCAGAAATGCTGGGACGAGAAAAGATGTGGAGGGTGCTGAAGGGAGGCAGCTGATTCACACAGGTATTACGAGGTAAATGAATCAGAAAAGAATAGTTACAGAAATCATGTAGCAAGAGGGCAGCAGGACGCTTGCAAAAAGATTTGGAAGAAAGGAGGAACACCTAGGTCGTAGGGGAAGAAAGTTTTGAATGTATGAAGGGCTTGTCGAGCTAAAATCTCGTTTGTGGAAGTGAATCCTGGTAGGTGAATGCAGATGAGCGTAAAAAAGGTTGTATCCAGTGAGATGAATCTTGTGTAGTTTATGATCGGTGAGGATTGAAATAGCAAAATATGAGATGGAAAGTAATTTTGTAACAAATCCAGAGTATTTTGAGATGGCTTGATCATGCAGAGATAACTGAGAACGATAGGCTGGTACTTGAGTTTATAATTAAAAAATGTTGGGAGAAAGGAGGAGGATAAGTCATGCATTGCATGCTCATAGATAGATGGATTGGAAGAAGCAACAGAATGGAAGCGTCTTAATATACAATAAGCAAAAGAATATGTACCAGCTAAAAGAGAAACTCCACTCTTGCCATATGATTAAAGCAGGTAGTTTATACTTGATTGAGGAGCAGTTAAAGAATTTTTTTTTTCTTTTGAATCCATCTCTGTCAAAAGAAAGGAAGTGATGCTATATGTCCATAATTATTTTAAAAACGACGTTTTTCGGTGGGATCGAACTCGATCACATGCTCGTGAGGCGAGGTTCCTAACCACCGATCTACAGGTACGCATTAAATCAAAGGTCAAACGACTATTTTAATCAACGTCTTAGCTTCTTCACCAAACATTTTCATGCTCAAACCTCTGCCGTAAGTTCCTAAGAGCATATTTCGTTCTGTTATCTTTATAGAGTTCAACCCTAGGTTTCTTCAGTTTATATGTCCCTAAAATGTTAAAATTTTATATTTGATTGTCATTATATGTCACAGCGTTTATCTTTATGTTTTTGTCACTCCTAGTCTTGAAAATTGGGTATTTTATATATATATATATATATATATATATAATATATATATTACACATATATATAAATATATGTACATAATATATATATATATATATATATATATATATATATATATATATGTATATATATATACATATATATATATATATATATATATATATATATATATATATATATACATACACACATACATACATACGTATGTATGTATGTATATATGTACATTTATTTATATATATGTATATATATGTATATATATACATATATATATATATGTATATATATACATTATATATATATATATATATATATAATATATATATATATATATATATATATATATAAAGCTTGACAAAAAAATCCCTTTAAAATTCTAATTAATTCCGAGAAAGTACGATTAAAAACAGATATTCAAAAGAAAATATGTTCGTATCTTTTGTATAAAATGTATCATACGCAGTATATATACAATCTACTGAAGTTAACTGGACCTTTCATGTGTTTTGGCAGGAGACAAATACATTTACTAAAAATTTGCCTCATTCTAATTAAACTTAGTGATAAATATGAAGAAAAAATACGAGATCATGGTCATGTGAATAAATGCCAGCATTCCTTGATTTACTTCAGATTTGCTTAACGTGTTTGTTTCAAAATTACAGTTCCTAATTAACTGTCAATCTTATCTGCCCTTTCTGAAAAGTGAAGAGAAACTGAAAACCTTGACGATAAAACATGTTGTTAGTCATTTATTATAAGGAAAACGTATCAGTGATCATAACCAGTGTTGTGTAAATTATCGACGAATAACAATAATTGATCTGTCAGTTAATTAACGCTTCGATATAACAATATACCGATCGATTTCTTTCCGTTAAATGACAGAGGGGGAGAAACGCAGTTCCGAGTTATAAAAAAAAAAAAAAAAAAAACAGACATGTGTCAGTTCTTTATTTTATCGATCGAGGTCGACAGTGGGTCGTCCTTGACCCCTCTCAGTGTCCTCTCTCGTTCTCAATCTTTACCAGTCATTGAAAGCTAGCTCTCGACAGTCGCGAGTATCTCAAATGTCCACAGATGCCCCTCGAGAGAGAGTTTCTGAACCCTTCTCTAGAGGTTCTCAAGGCAAGAGAAGTTTTGAAGGGATGACAATGGCAGACGGGGATGCTGGGTCCTCTCATGGCTGAAAGAAGAAAGATTTCGCGTGGAGAACGTCTCTCTCAAGTGCAGGATGTACAGGTCCAAGGCGCCGAAAATACAGAGGGTGAACAGTGGTGCCCAATAAATAAAATATATTAAGTTTCTATACAGTGAGAATTAGAATGAAATGTACGATACGGCCATGGGCTCTTAAGAAGGTGAACTGAACGGAAATCTCAGGCAATTAAGGCCCTAGAAGGGCTTGGCAAAGATGGATACCTATAAGAATCGCTCATCTATTTACAGCTCGTGGCTGGAAAGCTTGCGTTCCCCGGACACAGAGTTCTCGGAAAATGTCGCAATGGATTACGCCACGGACGAATGGCCTCAAGGGAGGTTCGCGTATGACGTCAACGGGTCGAGCTACAGAAACGGATCGAGGTATCGCAACGGGTCGTTCGATAACTCGAGCTCAGAATATGACTACGACTACGACATGGCTCTCGAGACCTTCTTCTGGAGCCAACTGGTGCCTCCCCTGGTGGTGTATTCGGTGACGTACGTGGTGGGGGTGGTGGGGAACGTCCTCATCATCTTCACTATCGCCAGGTACAGGAGACTGAAGACCACAACCAACGTCTTCCTGGCTTCCCTCGCTAGTGCTGACCTTCTGCTCATTCTGATTTGCATCCCCGTGAAGGTAAGGGCCCTCTTCCCTCCGTTAAACTTGCTTTATGCTCACGCTTTCATGGCGGTGATGGTCAAGCGTGCTCATAATATTAACAATTCAGATATTTCCCCTTTTCCTTGAACGATAAAGCTTAGAATTTCACACTGATTCCTATCATAATGTTTCCCTTCAGATATTTCGCCTTTTCCTTCTATGATAAAGCTTAGAATTTCACACTGATTACTATTACCCGTGGAAGATAGAAATCAATTAACCGTATCATATATACCTCCTAGTATAAAGCCTAATTATACCACCTTGCTTCCAAAACCCATGGACCTAATTAGACCTCTCAGTGAATCACACTGAACTGAATCAATGACTTTACGTCAATTACTGTTCCATGTAATGAGGGTAAAATACACGATTGCCTCCTGATCTGAATGATCTCCAAAATGATAACTGCCTTTTATTTGCGTATACAATATTCGGACACTGTATCACTCTCTAGAAAAGTTTCTAAATATTCAAGGTTCACTTAGCAACATTTCTTTAATATGTCAAAAATACTCTGGAAAACAAATTAGCTTTTATTTTGAGTGATGCGATAACTGAACCTTGTATCATTTCCACTTTTTAACAGAATTTGAAAGCAATCCATGGTCACGTGTAAGTCTTGTGACAAACTGCCCATTTCCTTTATTAACTGTAAAATACTCTATAAAATATCTTTCCTTTGCTTATGCGATAAACAAATCACTCTCTCAATAAAACAGTTTGGAAGCAAATGACGATTACCTTTTCTTCGAATTACAATCAAAACGTTACACTCTTATAGAATACTTTCAATATCTTTTGCTGAACGGTAAATATCTGCAGCTGATATCCCTGAGGCTAATCGTGATCAATGGAGAAGCGGATGAGGATATTTATCGTCCGAAAAAAAACCCTACCACCCTTATTCTTTTTCTTCTCGTCCATTCCCTTTAGTCTCTCACCGCCAAATTATCCAAATTCTTCAACTTTACATTATTCGACGTTTACCCTGTTTTTACGGGCTGCTCTGTGAGGAAGAGCTCGTGCTGGCATAAGGGTCAGCTTAATCTAAAACAACAACTATCCTGTTATTTACAAACCAATATTTCAGCCTGTCTACGAGTCTAAAATGTGACTGTAATAGAGAATAGCTTCATTTATAGAAATAGTCATCATCATTGTTACAAATATCATTATTACTATTATTCAACATAATATGAAAGAAACTGCCATTAACTTGCTAAGGATAGACTATGCATATGAGATACAGTCGGAAAAAAAGGAGAATAAAGCAATATACAAATAAATTAATAAGTGGATATAGACAGATAAACAAACAGCAAAACAGAATTATATAGATACACAAACAGCAACTGCAGGCAAAGGGTCAAAAGCAATGGTGCGCGGTTCTTAACTTGGCAGATTGACTTAATTTCAGGGTCATAATCATACAAAGCATCGCAGGCAGACTGAAATTACATCGCATAAATTTTAAAAATAATTGTATTTGGTCTACTTAGTGGATTTTATCTGCGATGCCTTAATAACTTCATTAAACCCTTGCAATAAATTATTTTACGAATACCGACCTGTCTATTTTAAAGCGACTGACTTTGGCATTTTTCTTTTTAACAAATTTCTCAACCATAAAAATGTTGCTTACATTACTGTCTTTCTAAAGAGTTGCCTTTGAAATATCAACCACTGCTCAATATTTGATGACGGTTTATTTACTGTACCTGAAAAGCGATGTTTTAAAGATGATATTTCTAATAATATTTTCCGTATGCTGTTTTTCACCAGTTTGTCGCGACTTGGGTTTTCTGCAAGACAATTGCGATGGCTTTGTATGTCCGTCCGCACTTTTTCTGTTCGCTCTTTTTCTATCCGGCCTCAGATATTAAAAACTACCGAGGCTAGAGGGCTGCAAATTAGTATATTGATAATCCACCCTCCAAACACCAAACACATCAAATTGCAGCCCTCAAGCGTTAGCAGTTTTTATTTTATTTAAGGATAAATTAGCCATGATCGTGCATCTGGCAACGCTATAGGTGCCGACGACACAGGCCACCACCGGACGGTGGCTGAAGGTTTCATGGGCCACAGCCGAGTTTCATGGGCCGTGGCTAAATGTTTCATACAGCGCTATATATTCTACAGGAAACTCGATTGCACCGAAGAAGCTTCGGTGCATTGTTTATTTGTTATTCCCTTTTCTTACTTTCTTCGAGCTAGGCTAGAGTGGAGCGAGTAAGTCTGTCCCGATAATAATATATTTCTATCCGGCTGAATGCAAATCAGACGGACAATTAAACCGACTTTTCCACCGTTGATTACATCGTTGAAATTTAATGAGATGGCTCGGCCGAATGAATACATTGTTTTAGAGCTACGAGGACGCAAGGTTATCAGATTTCCTCCCACGAAATTACGTCAACTCTTAACATTTTCACAAATGGCATAAGACTGAAATTCGCACAGTTTCCACAGAAGGCGTAAGAATGATTACGAAGGGTTAACACTTTTGCACTGCATAAATCATCCAACACGAATTCCATAATTGGATTTTGTGGCGATTATATATCTTAGTGATAATGAGATTTCCTTGCGGTAATAAGGTTAATTTGGTTAGGAAAATTGGGCCACGTCCATTAACTTGCCTTGCTAAGATTACTGGAGCGCTTATTATATTGCATCAACAGAAAACGCACAAGAGTTTGAATAATTACATTGAAAATCGCTTTAAGTGATTGCATTTAACAACAGCCTTTTGTGGTATTTTATGGAAAAGTCTTCCATTTTGAAAATTAATTTTCTATGGTTACATTTAAGAACCCCATCACTTTGTATGATAACATTTGAAAGTGTGCCTTTATATGGTCTACGTAAAAACC
>NC_061097.1:16186163-16231163 GCF_015104395.2 Macrobrachium nipponense | reverse complement strand
GATGCAACCCGGAACCACACACTACAAAAACCACCCAGTCGAATAGGATGACTGTGATTGACCAAAAAATAAAATAAATAATAATAATAATGTCTTATGGTACCCACTTAATTATCACTCGTGGGGTTAGAGAAAAATAAGGAAAATGAAATATTTTGGGTAAAAAATGAGATTGGTGAAACCTGAATAAAGTCCAAAGGTTATCGATCTAAAAATACTTAGAAATCGATAAGTATTTATATGCTGTTCAGTACGAAAACCATTAAAACAGAGGTATTACATGTTCATCGTTCTGTAAACCTTAAAAACAATTTATGCTAATTGTTCTGGTACCCCTCAGTGCAAATCGATGTTTAAATGTCTGTCATTCTGAAACCCACCAAAAAGTCTTATGGAATGAAAAGGACCTGTTTAAATCCATCAATAGCAATCTGGTCTTTAAATGCTAAAACGTTTGAAAAGCCACAAATCAATGGTACTTGAAATTCTCAAAGAGCGAACTCTAATACTTATCTGTCGGAAGACTTTTGTCAAGAGATATATTTTGAATACTTACCGGTTTGAGGGCCGTCAAAACAGAAACAGTTAAATGCCAATCGCTCTTAGGACCCAAATCCAAAGTTGTATTTCACTGCTTACCGATCTGTAAAAAAATGTATCCAAGTTTATTGTCCTGAAAACCTCCAATCTAAGAACATTAAAATGCTAATCGGTTGGAAATCCTGAATAAAATTGTTTACTGGTCGTAAAAAAAAAAAAGCAGAGAGATTTTCAAATACTTATTGTTCTGAAATCTGAACCCGCTTCATCTTTCAAACACTTAGAAACCAGATATTTATTCAAACGCTTAAACGTCTGGACGAACGAGTAACGCAGAGGCATTTAAATGCTTACTGGGTTGGAAGCACAAACACATTAAGAGTCATTTAACAAATTAGCTGCTAAAAGGTCTATAAATCTTATTAAGCATCAAAAGCCCACATGCCAGAGATGTGCTTAAATTCTTAGCATTCTCAAGACCCTTAAGACAAGTGAGTTATTGAAGACCCAAAAACATTTAAGGACACTCGCCACGACCCAGGAATAACCTCATGAATAATTCCTCCTCTTAATGAAGGAAGTTATCCCTCGAGTCAAGGAGTCTCCGTCGAAACTGAGTGTCACAAATCGCATAGAAGACGTCCAGTTTTCTGTCGGTTGTATCCATGGGAAAGAGAGAGAGAGAGAGAGAGAGAGAGAGAGAGAGAGAGAGAGAGAGAGAGAGAGAGAGAGAGGTAATTATGCGTATATATCAGTATTATGTAATTATATGCATGGTCATTCATAACATAGTATATATATATTCCGAATACTGAATTCTCCCTCTCACTCTTTCCATATGCATGTACGTATGTGTATATATATATATATATATATATATATATATATATATATATATATATATATATATATATATATATATATATATATAGTATATATATATATATATATATGTAATGTAGTATATAGTATGTATATATGTAATATATATACATATATATGTCAATATAGTCCATAAAAGAAAAGACTCTAGTAGCTCGATAATTTCGCCTTCCGCCAAGTCTCTTCAAGAGCTTTATTTTAAATCAACAGAACGAGTATATACAAAATTTCATAAACACTTTCCCACTGGAAAAATAAAATTAACATAGCAATTTTCAAAGTAAAAATTAGGTTGTTTACGAATGGTCAAATCAGCATTTCAAACAGTTAAAAGAGATAACTATTCAACGATTTGCTGATTGGTCATTTTAACCTCTCTCTAAATTTGTACTGTTGGGAAACATTATGAAGGAATAAACGGTCTAATTTATATATGACCTGACTGATATTGAAGTTCTTTTGTTTGCTAAAACATATGCAAGCTGTTTCTAACAAATTTCTTGCAATCAAATATTTTTCTTTCAATAATGTCTCTGTTTTGTTCCAAAGGATAGGGCAGCCACAATTTTGTATAATGAAATTGACAGCACTGTTTGGAGAATTTGTTCTTACACAATATCGAAGCTGGAAAATTCTCATATTGACATCTTTTCCTGTTTGTCCCAGGTAGAATTTTCCACATTCACAAGGTATTTTGTAGACACTAATGTAATAAGAACAGATAATGGCTAAAATTCAAAATTCACAGAAAAGCTACAAATAACAACCTAATGAACAATGCAAAATCGACTCATATACGCAATGTTAAGTACATGGCTGTGAGATGTCATTTTTTAAGAGCACTTAAGACTAGTTAGTCCTCAATATTTAGACGAGGAGACTAATATTATCACCAGAATTGGCATGAAAAACAAATTTTCGATCAGGGAAATAGAGGAATGTTTATTCTTAGCTAAACAAACTTATCACAAACACCAAAAAGGAATATGATATGAGTAATACTCTGGGTTCTCCTTTCCACTCTTCATTCAGTGATATTGTTTATCCGTTAAGATTATTAAACTTTAAAGTGGTATTTTCTTACCCCAACACAGCAGGAAAGACAGTTATTTGCAACAGCCCCAAACAAGAAGGCGTGGTTTACAGAATACCTTGTGAATGTGGCAAATTCTACCTGGGACAAATAGGAAAAGATATCGATAAGAGAATTTCCCAGCATCGATATTGTGTAAGAACAAATTCTCCAAGCAGTGGTGTTAATTTACATGTACAAAAAATGTGGCTGTCCTATCCTTTGGAACAAAACACACATTATTCAAAGAAAAAGATATGATGCAAGAAATTTGTTAGGAACAGCTTGCATAAGTTTTACCAAACAAAAGAACTTAAACATCAGTCAGGGCATATATAAATTGGACCGTTTATTCCTTCATATTGTTTCCCAACAGTACAAATTCAGAGAAAGGTTTAAATGACCAATCACCAAATCGTTGAATAGTTCTCTCTTGTAACTTGTTTGAATTTCTGATTTGACCATTCGTTTATGACCTAAACAACCTAATTTTTACATTGAAAATTGCTATGTTAATTTTATTTTTCCAGTGGGAAAGTGTTTATGATTTTTTTTTTATATACTCATTCTGTTTAGTTAAAATAAAGCTCTTGAAGAGGCCAAGTGGAAGGCGAAATCATAAGGCTACTAGTCTTTTATTCTATCTTTTCTCCTGTGGACTATATTGACATATCTCATCTTCGTGGTGTGTGTGTGTGTGCGCGCGCGCGCGCAAAGAGTGAGAATGAATTCAGATTATTTATGTATATAATATATATATATATATATATATATATATATATATATATATATATACATACACACACACACACACACATATATATATATATATATATATTATATATATATATATATTATATATATATATATATATATATATATATATATATATATATATATATATATATATATATATATATATATGCATGTGCAAAGAGAGAGAGGGGGAGGGAGAATTCAGGATCCGAAACTCGATCAGAAAGCTAATGGTGTAATGACGTGAAAAATCTTGTAAAATATCGATTTAAAATACAACGGATATCGAGAATGAAGAGAGGAAAAGATCTGAGCTGAAGAAATACTGGTATTTTACGCAAGTCCTTTTAATATTTCCCCGAAACTTCAGTTCTTCTTAGATAATATTCAACAATTATTTTTGAGAGAAAGAAGTACCGAGTAAATTGCAAATGTATAACATCACACGGAATAATACGTCTTGAGACTGGATAGTCATTCATTTCACATGTATCCAATTGTATATCATAATACCACACGGACCACAAAGGTCGTGAGATACCAAGGGAAACCCGATTGAAGGAAGTGTATGAATTCTGATGAATATTTCAGGATTCATTTGAGAGATGCTTCAAGAAAGATATCTGGCGCGAGCTAATTAACGTTCTACGTAGCTTCTCCTGCCAAAGAAGAGAGGATGATGATGGGGATGTGATATGCACAAGGATGTCGCGTTATTTCCGTGAAGTCTACGCATCCTAACTTAAGTTGTTGGGCTGAGCACGTAACGTATATGCAAGATTAAATTCAAATTATATGGAAATATACGAGAAAGCGGAGTTTAATGAAAAGCAAGATCTGAATAGATCTCAGGACTTTCGATTGAAGTAAATTATGAAAAAAAATTTAAAACAAGACGTCCAATCGTAATGTAAAAATATTAACTTTGACTTATTACAGAGAAAGCACAAACGAATCTGCTGATATATCAGAAAACGAACGAAACTCCACCGAGTCTTTGATCTGCTGGTCATTTTTGAAACTCAGCAACTATTTCGTTAGGTTCTCTGTCTCTATCTCTTTTAGGCAAAGGTCCGTGACAGGAAGAAAAACAGACAGTGTACCTCTTCGAAAAATTATACCCAATATACTGAGTGTACCCGATGAACAAGATACTCAATTGCCAAATTGTACTTAATCTACAAAACATAGAATGTGAACCCATCCACACAAAATAAACTCCATATACTAAACTTGCCAAATGTGCCTTATGAACAAAATATAGCAAACATACCAAATGCAACCATTATTACTATAATAAACCCCAAGGACAAAACACTCAAAATGAAAAATGTGCTCAACTGGTGAACAGGGTACATTTTCTATATCTGGTATATTTTGTTAACTTTGCACATTCTGTCCTTAGGACGGCTATACTTTGTCATTTGTAAATAGGTGCATTCTGTCTATGGGATACATTTTGCCCTAAATAGCTATATTTGCTCATGGGCTAATTTATTCCATGAAGTGTATTTTGTACAGTAAGTACATCTGATAAATTGGTTATTTTGTGTACTAACAGCTGCCTGAAAAAATAACTAACTAACAACTTGAACAAATTACTTCTGCAGGTTTAAAAGATATAAAATATCCATTCTAAAGAATCAATGGATTTCGGCTTGAGATTCCGATTTGCCAGTTTATATATTTTTATTTTCCCTGTATTAAGCCAAGTTTCTTGCATTGTTAATTATTTTACAACAATGCTGTTTTAACGGAACGCCTGCCTCCACATGGGGATAGTGTGTGGGTTTTCTTCTTTCTTTTCCGATTAGAATTCCAGACAAAATGGCAACTAAAACCATAATACTAAACGAAAGTGTTTCGCTTTATTTACAAAAACCCTTAAAATAGAAAACAGAATCCTCTGTACATTATGCTTATATTCAATCAATCCAATTAAAAACCAACTAATGAGCATTTAGTGACGCGTTCGACTGAATGATCAAAAGATAGAACTGAAGTGGACGCTTCCCATAATCGGACTTTTACAGGACAAATTAATAGGTGAATTGGTCGGTTGGAATTATTTCATTAGCACAGCTCTGAGGTCATAACTTGGAAGTTTGTTTGCGTGTTATTAACGGACATTAATTTATTCTTTTTCGATGGTTCCTGATGTAGGAAAAACGCGCGCGCGTGTATATATATATATATATATATATATATATATATATATATATATATATATATATATATATATATATATATATATATATGTACTTTTCTAGTATATACTGTGTCGTTTTCTTCAAAATGTGTTGAAGATCAAAAAGAAGAATAAAACCATAACAACAATAGTAACATTTGAACCGATGAATCGAATAATTTTAGTAATACTACCTACTTCTTTCACTAAAGGTCCATCCGCTTCTGTTCGATGTGACGTCAGAAGCGGAGAAACAGCGGATAAGGTTCGACATTTCCCGCTTCTGACGTCGCATCGAAAAAAGTTCGTCGGGCACAGCTCTACCTTGTGGAAGGGGCTTAAAATAAAATCTTCACAGGCAGATAGCAGAACCCCTTACACACTGTGGCCTTCACTCATATAGTGCAGGCGCACTCTTTCTGGTTGTTGAGGCGTTTTCATCCCAATACTTTTTTAACCACCTACCAAGTCCTCCACTCCCCCTTCGTCCATTCTTTCCGCATGCCTGAATCATATCAAACACTCTGATCCTTTCTTTCGTCTACATTAACCCTTTTGTCACCACCATGTACTTCCACATTTCTCACAGCTTCACTTCCCACAAAATCTACGTAAACAAATCATTTCAACATCTTCCTTCCTCTATCTCTCATTCGCACTAAAAAGCCACACTGCACTTCCACATAAGAGAGGTGATTCGACGATCCTGATACCTTCGGTTCCATGTGCATTCCAAGATTCTTCCCAATCCTTCCAACCTCTTTAGGACTCATGTCCTGTCCCGTCCTATCATCATCCAAAACCTTTACACTTACAAGATTCCACTACTCCAACCTTCAGAGTCCGTACTAACATTCACTGCCTCAATCATGAATTCTATTTACTCTCAATTTTCTCCTCTTGCAGTTTTCCTCTTTCAAACTTTCATCGCAAACACTTTCAAAACTTTCATCTCTTCAGTGTGTATTCATCATCTGTAATAAGGACTACAGCATCTTAAATCAACAACCATTCCCAACCACTCTTCTTATCCCAGAATATGCGCCTACATTTACTGTCCTCTCTCTGAATTATTATACTTGTTTGTATGTTGTTTTTACGTTGCATGGAACCAGTGGTTATTCAGCAACGGGACCAACGGCTTTACGTGACTTCCGAACCACGTCGAGAGTGAACTTCTATCACCAGATATACACATCTCTCACTTCTCAATGGAATGGCCGAGAATCGAACCTGCGACCACCGAGGTGGGAAGCAAACACCATACCAACCACGCCACTGAGGCGCCACCTACTAACATATTAAAAATACACGGAGACGTAACACACTTGTCAGCCATTCTCAAGCCCACAAAGTCTAATACATACTTCACATCATAAAAACTTTTTATTACTATGTATACCTTACCCATTAAAGCATAAATCTTCAACGCAATCTATACTGCTGTCATATAAATTCTTTAATAAGCCTTCTCCAAGGATATTTCTGCCAAACAACATTTTTCCTTTATTTTCAACCTTCTAAGGTAACTGTTCCATAATAAACACTCCATCTAAACACCCTCTTCTCTACCTACACCCACACAAGTCTTTCCTTATCAAAACCTTTTGATGTGTGTCTTAACTTACAATTAAAATCCTACCATACACCTTCACGGGTATAAAAGGCAGTTACACCATTATAAATACTAAAGCCTCCTGTATCACCTTTACACTCATACGAAGGAACAGTTATTTCTCTTACCCATTCGTCTTGAACCTTTTCCTCGTCCAGACATACCTTGCACACCCTTGTCAGCTCCATTATGCGACATCTGACATGTTCTCACATTAACTCTTGGGGTCTTTCCATTTATTTCCTTAATTGTCCTCTTTTTATCTTCAAACATAAATTGCACTAGTATTCTCCCACTTAATGAAAGTCCCTCCATTCTTATGTCATTCTACTCTGTTAGTCTACTGTGTTCCATAACTAACTAATCCTAAAAATTCTCCCTTCACTGGCCCAAGACCACATTTCCTTTCTTTGGAAAGCATATTTCCATTCAAATAAAACATTCTCAGATCCACTAGTTCATTAACCTTTACGCTTGCATTCACTTCCTTCTATAACAGCCGACTCTCTCCGAAGTCCTAATTATTGCGTGGCTTCTTTTCTTCTCTCGCGTTCTTAACACCTTAAATCACCTTCTATTTCTCCATACGTCCTGTATTTCAACTGCAAATTAAACAATGTTCTTTTTTCCTTCATTAAACTTTACATTTCCTCATCTCACCAGTCAATGTTTTTGTTCCCTCTCGGAGCCACAAACACTTTCTGCTCACTCCATAACTCCCGCTGGAAATTTACTCACACTTTTCGATACTTCTTCAATTTCTATACCTTTAACCTTATCCCATTTTTCACCCATTTCCTCCCTAATTCTCTCCTTACATATTACTAATTAAACTCACTTGCCTCAATGACCCTTGCATCTACATTTTCATTACCTTCCACACCACCTTGAAGTGTTATTCATCAATGAAAATACGTTCAGATTTACAAACAACCAACACTTTTCCAACCATCAACACCGTAAATTCACTTGTCCATTTACTCTGGGCCAGTACGATCTGACGAGATTTTTTCCTCACCAATTTCTCATTCTGAAGAATACTTTTTGTGCAATATTCTCCGAGAAACAGACATTTCAAGTCAAGTTCCCTACCTAACTCATTTACACAAGATGCTCTTATTCTCATTTCCTTCAGGAACATCATATTTGCCCACAATGTCAATTCTTTCTCGGTCACTGGGTTTGCATTCAAATGACCTAGTTCAACCATCCTTGCATGTTCTTCAAACCCACCAAAGAACTCATTCAAACGCCACAGCAGCAGTTTATTCACCCCATGCGTTTCAATTCATGACTCATATACTCTCACTATAAAAAATGTGTCTCCTGTCAGGAATGGAATAGAATATATATATATATATATTGTTACGACCCCTTTGGCCGTAATACAGGTTCTTTATATTTCAATAATCACAGGGATCGTAGGCAGTAAGAAAGTACACAGGGTATGAGGAATGTGGACACAAACACCAGAACAAAATTAACAATATTTAATTACAAAATACACTTAACACTAAATAAGCCTTGTGAGGAAACTTAACATTAAATATACAAAATACAAGGAGCAAATAACAGCTCACAAGGACTCCTAATACTGAAAGCTAACCCTAACAAGTAAATACATTATAATATGCCAAAGGCTCAAATAATAATAACACGGGCCCAATAATAAAACCACTAGCCAACAAAATATAAGAAAGAAGGAAGACCAGAGAAAATGAAGTTAGGAAAACCTTAAATCTCCTACCTAACCGTGGCAATTCTAAACTTAAAACTAATTCAAATAAACATTTTGAGGGGCAAAAATACCAAATACCGACCACTCAATATAACATGCATATATATATATACAAATATGATTAATGTTTGATTACGCAGATCCTCGAGTACAACGAAGTGCACAGGAGTTCACGGAGGTTGCTTCTACCTCCCGGCAGCTAAACAGGGGAGCTCACGAATTGTCCAGGTGGATACAGGGGTAGAGTTCGATCCCGAGGGACAACACAGGATAATCTCCTCTTACCTGGCAATTGCCTCCCTACGTGCCTCCTCACGAGCCCTAAGCTCTCCCGACAGCAGCTGGAGATGGACAACACCGGACAGTGGTTGGCGTAACGCCTCCTACGTGGCGGGACAGCGACGACCACGTCTTCCGCCAAATCCTCAGGCGGGAAACAGGAGTACAGGGGCGTCGCAAGTGACTAACACCTGCGAAATCACAGCCGTGATCGAACTCCAACGATGTACATACGCCGTAGATGGCTCAGCACATCTACGCAAAACCACTTCCAAGGGAGGTCCGTCGGAGTATTCCTCCAAAAAGGCGTGAGATAAATCTCCAGAAGGCTGCCAACTAAAGAGTACGTCCAGAAGCATAGACAGGCCCGAATTATTTTCGGCCGGCCTCCACTCACAGCACTACAGTTCCATTCCAACTCGAAAACAAAATAAAAACAATCGTTAACACGATAGTTAGGTAATTCACAACAAGAGGAGGAATCACTGAGCAAAAACACTGAACGTTACGTTGACGTAAAAACAATACAGCTGCTGAAACTAAATATAAGAGAACAACTTAAAACTAACGTTACAAGGCTGATTTAAGAAAATAAAACAATCAATAAATTACGTTAATTGACACCTTCCTCCCCCTCAAAAAAAAATTATTCAAATAGAATACATTTTTTTAGTACCACAATCATATTACATACTAGAAGATAACCATATAGACAACTTAATCTAAAACATCCTGCAAGCAAAAAAAAAATAGAACTTAATCTAAAATATCCTGCAAGGGAAAAACAATAAGGTGAAGCAAAACTCTGAACATAATGAAACAGACTTAAGACAAAGCCCGAATCCATACATCATTTTAAACATGATTAAAATTGACTACCTTAAATATAATTTTCAATACAAACCCCGAAGGAGAAATGAGAAGGGCGAGGTGAGAAGAGAAATAACCAGACTTACAAATCCTAGAAAGGGCATCAAGGAATTACAGTTATCAACACCTTAACATGCTTAATACTTTAAAGGAAACTCCTGCAGCTGAAGAGCCCAACGCAGAATCCTCTTGGTTAGAACCTTTCATTCTTTCGATGAACACCAAAGGGTTATGGTCCGTCCAAATTTCTACGGGAAAGGAAAAATTAGTAACATATGGTTTGAAATGAACCAAGGTACGAATTAAAGCTAGTGCCTCCTTCTCGATGGTAGAATACCTTCTCTCAGCATCCAGCAACTTACGACTAAAGTAGGATACTGGACGCACTTCACCATCTTCATGTCTTTGAAAAAGTACTCCACCTATACCCACATCACTGGCATCTACAGCCACAATAAAACGGTTTCTGAAAGTCAGGAGACATTAGCAATGGGGTTAGGACATCAAAGACCAGTTTTCATTTTTAATAAAAGAATTCCTCACATTGAGAAGACCATACAAACTTTTGTCCCTTCTGCAATAGTTGAGTAAGGGGCTGAGCAATGTCAGAGAAGTTCCGGATGAATCGCCTATAATAACCCAACATACCTAAAATTCTCCGGACCTCCCTAACATTGCGCGGCCTTTGCAAATTTAATAGAGCCTCGAGGTTAGCTTGTTTAGAGTAACCCGACCCAAACCAACCTCGTGACCTAGATAACACACCTTGGCTTACCAAATTCACATTTACTCAAATTTACAACAAGACCAGCGGCTCTCAAGGCCTCAAATACCTTCTTTAACCTCACCAAATGAGTCCGCCAGTCATTGCTGTGAATAACCAAATCATCTATATAAAATTTCTGTACCCTCCAGACCACATATAACTCGGTTCATCAACCGCTGGAAGGTCACGCTGCATTTTTCATCCCAAAGGGCATTACCTTACATTCGTAAAGCCCAAAGGGCGTAACAAAAGCGGAAATCTCACGAGCTCGATCCGATAGGGGAACCTGCCAATACCCCTTTAAAAGATCCAATTTAGTTATAAACTTAGCAGGTCCTATCCGATCAAGACAGTCCTCGATACGAGGCAAAGGGAAAGAGTCATTCTTTGTATTAGCATTGACCTTGCGGTAGTCCACACACATGCGAAACTGCCCGTCAGCTTTCTTAACAAGTACAATAGGTGAGCTCCAAGGACTTACCGAAGGTCTAATTAATCATGCTCCAACATATACTTTATCTCCTTCTCGACAATATCACGTTTGTTTTTTCTGGATTTAGTCGATAAGGACTTTGTTTGACTGGGGAAGCACTGCACACATCAACATCGTGTTGGAGCAAGGTCGTTCTACCTGGAGAGGCCTGAAATAAGTCTGAAAAAGAAGATATTAATTTTATCATGTCATCCTTCTGAATACCCTCCAGATGCTCCAAACCCTTTTCTAAAGTTTCCAAATTTTGCATATTAACTGTAAGAGCATCTGAAGATACCTGGCAAAACAAGTCGGCTGGTTCTTCTAACGTGGGTTCTAACACTAGAGACACTGGCTCATATACTATAGCTAGGGGGTCAAGTCTACCAACTGTGTAAGATTTCAATCTATTAATGTGGAATATCCGACACTTACGTTTGGTCCCAGGAGCTTCCACTTCATAATTGACATCAGACAATTTCCGAAGTACCTTCCAAGGCCCCTTATACCTAGGTTCCAGAAAATTGTCAGAGTCTGTATTCAAAACCAAAACAAGCTCACCAGGCTCAAAAACGAACAAACGTGCCTTACTCTTCTTATCATAATTTTCCTTCATTGAGGCCTGAGACAACACCAAATTATCCTGGCAAATTTCCAGGCAGCTGATAATCTACTTCTCAGGTCCTCAACGAACTCACCCACATTCAATACTTTCTTATGACTAACCTCTAGCAACTCATGGAAAATTTCTAGAGGACCACGTACGTTATGTCCAAAAATCAACTCAAATGGAGCTACACCTGTGGAAGAATTGGGATGATTACGTATAGCAAAGAGAGCAAAGGGAAGACCTTTATCCCAATCCTCGCCTTGCTCATAACAGTACTTTTTTAGAATAGACTTAAGGGTTTGGTGGAACCTTTCCACTACGCCCTGACTCTTCTGGGTGGTAAGGTACACTGGTAATGTGCTGAATGGCCAGTTCAGCACATTTACCTTTAAATACCTTGCTCGTGAAATTAGTGCACAATCTGTTTGAATTTTACGAGGCAACCCATACCTGGAAAAAATTCTATTAGCTTTTTCAAAACACTACTTTGGATGTAATTTTCCTCATAGGAAAAGCTTCAGGAAACCTAGACGCTCTGTCCATTATAGTCAAAAGATAAGTAAATCCCGATTTAGTTCGGGGCAAAGGCCCAACCACATCAACAACTAACTCGGCAAAAGGATCCCCAATTGCAGGAATTGGATGCAAAGGGGCTTTAGGAATAGGTTTATTAGGTTTACCCATCACTTGACATGTTTCACAACTTCCTACAAATTTCTTCACCGAGGATTTCAATCCTGGCCACCAAAAATACTTTGCCAATCTACTATGGGTTTTGCAAACTCCAAAATGACCAGAAAAGGAATCCTCAGAGCTAAACTAAGGACATCATTCTGATATTTTGAAGGTACCACAATCTGTTCTACCCGAGAGGTTTGGTTCAAGCCGTGATCCACAGGACGACTAACTCTATACAACAAACCTCTAATACACAGAACCTTGGTTTTGTTAAATCTCCGTACTCCTAATTCATAATTGAATTCAGCCTTCTGAGCTTCAATAAAGCTTACACGGTCACAATCAGGATTAAATATTTTATTCATAAAACTACTACTACTACTACCTACAGACCCGGGTCTCTCTACCTCTACCTCTAAACTACTAAAGTTTAAATTATCCTCATTCTGTAAGGCGGCAGCAGCCTTTGCAGAAGCGCGAGTGGTAATTGCCACAGGACTTGCAGTTACGGACACTATTGGGAATAATTCATAACCTCGGGCATCCAACATATCATTTCCCAAAATGCCGTCAATACCAGGGATGGGGAGTTTTTCTACCACTGCCAATTCTGTCACCTTGTGATACCCTGGGAAGAATGCCTCTACCTCCACCAAAGGTGCAGAAACCACTGTATCAGGGAACCCACCCAGGACCACATAATTTCCAGAATGCTCACCAACATCCTTCAAAACCTTAGACAACACCAATGATCGAGCAGACCCAGTGTCCCTTAAGAAGTTCACTCTGATAACTTTACTATCAACCACCAAACTGCCAGGCCAAATATATTTGTCAAAAAGTCACAAAGGAGAGCTAGTAGGCGATTGATTTATTTCACCTCCACTACCGCTAAACCTAACCCTTCCTTCAGTTCCTGGGGAACACTCAACTTCAGTATTAGGGGTAGTAGGGGCATTGGCTATCAAAGATACGGGGACGTTGTTACCTCCCCTTCCGTTCCGCTGGAGATACCTCCTCCGGGCAGGACACCGAGCTTGAAAGTGCCCCTGCTCGTGACACCAAAAACAAGTTCCCCTATCTCTACCAACATTATTTAGAATTTGGTTACTCTTGGAAAACACCCGTTGTTTTCCTTCCACTCGTGTTATTTCCCTGGCTAGCTTCAACCTTTGTTCTAAAGGGGTTATTGGATCTCCAATCATTGTTCGGCCTGGCAGGCTGGGATTTAAAGACTGATGGGCCAAAACTACTGTTACCTACACGGTGTGTTAAAATATATTCATCAGCTATCTGAGCGGCTTTACTTAAGTTACACGCTTTAACCTCCTCCAGGTGAATTCTAAGTTCCTTACTACATGTTTTTTTAAATTCCTCAAGTAGCATCAGCTCCCTCAAGGAGGAGAAGGAGACCACCTGACGACTCTTTACCCAGTCATCAAACTGCTCCTCCTTAAGACGGGCATACTCTACATAAGACATAGTATTGGGCTTCATAGAAGTTCGGAATTTCAGGCGATAAGCCTCAGGGACCAAGTCATATGCCTTGAGAATCAACGCTTTAACCTTACTATAATCTCTGGCTACACTCTCTTCCAAAGCATTATATTGGCGAATGGCCTTGCCTACTAACCTGCATTGAATTAGTACAGTCCACATCTCAGTGGGCCAAGACAACCTAGTGGCCACCCGCTCAAAGCCTTAAAGAACTCCGGCACATTACCCTCATCAAACACGGGCACCAACTTCAATGCCGCACTCATGTTAAACCTATCGGAAGGACCGGTGGGAGTACTGTTAAAGTCAGGGTTAGCTCGCAACCTAGCCAAGTCTAAGTTAATTCTAGCCATTTCCAACTCATGGCGCCTCGCCCTCTCATTCTCTTCGAATTGTACCTTCAATAATTCTATTCTTTTACAAATTATACTAAGGTCCTCATTTTCAGGATTCACCACAGACTGTACTGGCTCTGGCTGTACCTCTACAAAGGGGTGGGTTATTAGAAACTTTAGTTTTTTACTGTTAAATTAGCTGGACCATTATACATAACACCAGTACGAGGGTGGTCCTCAAATAGTGACAGCCCAGGATTAACACTGACCTCTTCATCAACAGAATTATCTTCTCTTACCTGGCAATTGCCTCCCTACGTGCCTCCTCACGAGCCCTAAGCTCTCCCGGACCAGCAGCTGGAGATGGACAACACCGGACAGTGGTTGGCGTAACGCCTCCTACGTGGCGGGACAGCGACGCCCCTGTACTCCTGTTTCCCGCCTGAGGATTTGGCGGAAGACGTGGTCGTCGCTGTCCCGCCACGTAGGAGGCGTTACGCCAACCACTGTCCGGTGTTGTCCATCTCCAGCTGCTGGTCCGGGAGAGCTTAGGGCTCGTGAGGAGGCACGTAGGGAGGCAATTGCCAGGTAAGAGGAGATTATCCTGTGTTGTCCCTCGGGATCGAACTCTACCCCTGTATCCACCTGGACAATTCGTGAGCTCTCCCCCTGTTTTTAGCTGACCGGGGGTAGGTAGAAGCAACCTCCGTGAAACTCCTGTGCACTTCGTTGTACTCTAGGATCTGCGTAATCAAACATTAATCATATTTGTATATATATATATATGCATGTTATATTGAGTGGTCGGTATTTGGTATTTTTGCCCCTCAAAATGTTTATTTGAATTAGTTTTAAGTTTAGAATTGCCACGGTTAGGTAGGAGATTTAAGGTTTTCCTAACTTCATTTTCTCTGGTCTTCCTTCTTTCTTATATTTTGTAGGCTAGTGGTTTTATTATTTGAGCCTTTGGCATATTATATTCTTTACTTTGTTAGGGTTAGCTTTCAGTATTAGGAGTCCTTGTGAGCTGTTATTTGCTCCTTGTATTTTGTATATTTAATGTTAAGTTTCCTCACAAGGCTTATTTAGTGTTAAGTGTATTTTGTAATTAAATATTGTTAATTTTGTTCTGGTGTTTGTGTCCACATTCCTCATACCCTGTGTACTTTCTACTGCCTACGATCCCTGTGATTATTTAAGTATAAAGAACCTGTATTACGGCCAAAGGGGTCGTAACATATATATATATATATTATATATATATATATATATATATATATATATATATATATATATATATATATATATATATATATATATATATATATATATATATATATATATATATATATATATATTTATATTTATATATAGTTTAGGCGAAAACCCAAGCACTGGGGCCTATGAGGTCATTCAGCGCTGTAAAGGAAATTGACAAGTAGGTTTGAAAGGTGATAGAAGGAAAACCTCACAGTTTCACTAAGAAATAATTGTTAGGATAGAAAGATGAAAGATATGAATGGAGGTAAAGTAAAAGGGATGAAAGGGGTTGCAGCTAGGGGTCAAAGTACGCTGCAAAGAACCTTTAGTAATGATACAGTGCACCCCGTGAGATTTACAGTCAGTACTACCACCCTACAGGGCTTGAACAAGCGCATTTGTACTCTTACATGCTCCCTGGTCTCTCCTATATCCCAAGAACTACATCTTCCATGGTTCCATACCTTTCGGCTACCTCAGACACAATCACCTTTTTTTCCTTCGCATTCCTGCATACATATTGTCATTGCACTTCTCTTTATCAGAGACATAACACGCAGCTTCAACTTCTTAAACAAATAACCTACCATACCCCTCTCACCAGCACCAAAAGCATACATACTCAAATGCAAGATACATTCTTCTTATACTTTTCGTTATAAAAAAAAAAAAAGCCTGTCACCTTCGTGTCCTCGACAATTGGCGAATTTCACGTAATAGCAGCACCAAGTACCATTATGTCCCTGATTTCTATTGGCCTAATGGAAGAGGCTCATTGGGCATTTAAGGAGCACTTTTCCCCCCTATAGATCACTTAAACACATGTGAATTTTCTACGCTTAAACATTAAGCCATAAATATCACCTACTATCGAAGTCACTTCATACGTACAAACACACACACAGATTATATATAATGTGTGTATGTATGTATGTATGTATGTATGTATGTATGTATGTATGTATGTATGTATGTATGATCATTTGTAATAGCCACAATGAACTTGAAAATTCTATTTAGTCGCCTACAAAGCCTAAATTTTAAGTTCGTCTAAAATGGAGAACAAACAAAGAAACAGCACCTCAACAGTAGAGTTCCAAACTCTGGCATGATTAGTTGGGGGAGCTTACCATAGCAATTCCAACTCCGACAAACTATAGCTGAATTCGACAGATATATGACATATGTACGCATGAACTGAAACAGACTTGTATCATTCTTCGTGCCCGAGTGGTTTAGGTTAACTCCACTGGGAAATTGGGGTGTATTCATTGTTCTCCCTTATGGATTCATGGCTTTGCAGAGAAAAGCATATTCAAAAAGAGGGAACAGATGAGTTAAGAGGTGACTGTGGCTATTACAAATAAATATGAATATATAAGTATATATATATAATATATATATATATATAATATAATATACTATATAATGATATATACGTATATATGATATATATATATATAATATATATATATATATATATATATATACGTATATTATTATATTATATATGAATATATAAGTATATATATATAATATATATATATATATATATATATATATATGAATATATATATATATAATACTATATAATGTATATATATATATATATATATATATATATATATATATAGTATATATATATATAGAATATATATATATATATAATATATATATATATGATATAATATATATATATATATATATGATATATAAGTATATATAAGTATATATATATATATATATATATATATATATGATACATAAGTATATATATATATATATATATATATATATATAAATATATATATATATATAATATATATTATATATAGTATATATATAAGATATATATATATATTATATATATAATATATAATATATATATTACATATATAATATATAATATATATATATTATATATTATATATATATATATTATTATACTATATATATATATATATATATATATATATATATATATATATATATATATATATAATATATATATATATATATATATATATATATATATATGTATATATATATATATATATATATATATTATATTATATAATATATATATATAATATATATATATATATATATATATATATATATATATATATATATATATGATATTAATATATATATACATATATATATATATTATATATATTAGTATATATATATATATATATATATATATATACATATATATATATATATATAATATATATATATATATATATATATATATATAATATTATATATATATATATATATATTATATATATATATGTGTGTTCAGTGATAAACGTGGTGAATGTAAGTGAAGATGACCCATGAATGGTATATAAAAAGCGAAAGTTTCTGGAAAATAAATATACATTTGGCTAGATTTATAGTCGAGAGTAAAGGATTTGTGCAATGTGATTTAAATGCAAAGCCGAGTAACAATGTAAGGGGCGGCATCGTCGCTCGGTCTCGAGTTCCTGCAGGAAATGAGAAAGGAGACACGTTGCGAGGGGGGTCGTTGTGAATGTTGTGAATAAATGTTTTCCAAGCAAAAATACTCGTAAAGGGTGCTCGGAAGAGTTAAAACGCGAGAAAAACCCATTTGTTTGAACTTACAAGCAGGCAGATGAGCACTTTGATGGATGTCGCTGCCACGATGAACTTGGTGAATGATCATTAACTGGTTGAAGCGAAAAAAAAATAGCTGCAAGTTCTATTTGCGAAGGAAGGATTGAACACGTGGCTAAAAATGAAAGCAAGATATTCAGTTGATGGATAAGTACTTAAAGACTGCTGTGAATGATGCAACCGATGTAAAGGAGGTCATAAACTGATGATTAGTGTTCTGCATACTAAATGATGTGGCCAATGTAGCAGCAGCTTTCGGATTCAAATCTTATTCAGCAATTACTGGACGAACGTGACAATGACTGTGGTGTTATAGTTTCTAGAACAACCACTAGCAAATAAGAAAAAAGGTTGGGTTTGATCATTCACCTCGTGGGAGACCACCAAAACAGGCCAGTAGTAGTCGGCACACAAATCCTATGAACATTATTGGGGCGGGGGGCGGGGCCGGGCTGAGCAACCTCACAGCGAACAAATGTTTGCAAATTGAATGAGAAACACTATCATTGCCCCACCTCAACAAACAGGTACAATTTATTGATTGATATACATGCCTAACCATACATACACACTTACCATATAATGCGACCAGTTACTGAAGAGTGTGAATTCATGTGTACGTGTACGAACTATGTCCGTTCTTAATGGCATGGTTTAGCCAAGAGCTAGGGAAGACTTACAGAGAGGTCTGTGCGAGAAAGGCAGAGCCACGATGGCGTGTGCCAAAAAGTTTCCTTTTGAGAGTACGTGAAATTCCAGGCTGCAATGAGTAAGTCAATGTGCTTTAGCCAAAGTTATGGCTTGTCTCTTACTTTGATATTTTGTAAAGAAGTTCTAGTTCATTTAATCTTTTGACTTTGTCTTTACAATTGTGTGTGCTCACTAGTGTGTTCTCCTGTCTTTTAAACAGGCGGATCTAGTGAGGGGACCGAGTGTCCTAGTGAGGGGACCGAGTGTCCTAGTGAGGGGACTAAGTGTCCTAGTGAGGGAACTATATTTTGGAGGAGAGATAATTGGTGTTTGACAATTACTGATTAAAGACTATTAAATACCGGGGGGTTGTCTGTGAGACTTGAACTATGAAATATCATTCCATTAATTATCCTGTAAGAACCTGAGTTATCCAGTTAGTACTTTACTTTGAATAAACGTATATTTTTGTAGCTCCGACTGATTTGGTGACCTTAGATAATGGAGTGAAGGTTGCGAGAGAGAGAGAGAGAGAGAGAGGAAGAGAGGGAGAGAGGAGAGAGAGTAGAGACGAGAGAAGAGAAGAGAGAGAGAGAGAGACAGAGGAGAGAGAGAAGAAGGAAGAGAGATGAGAGAGAGGAAGGCTATTGCCAGTGATCTTCTTGAGAGAGAGAGAGAGAGAGAGAGAGAGAGAGAGAGAGAGAGAGAGAGAGACAGACAGACAGACAGACAGACAGACAAAGTGTTACCAGTTCGCTTTCTGCCATGGCTAAACGCGTACCAAATAGGAAAATAGCGGGGGCGACGCTCCCGTTGTTAATATATATATATATATATATATATATATATATATATATATATATATATATATATATATATATATTATATATATAATATTATATATATTATTATATATATATTATATATTATATATATAGATATATAATTATAATTATATATTATTATATCTATATATATATATATAAATATATAATATATATATATATATATATATATATTATATATCTATATATATATATATGATATATTATATATATATATATATATATATATATATATATATATATATATATATTTTTATATATATATATATATATCTATATATATATATTTATATTATTAGTATATATTATATATATATATATATATATCTATATATATATATATAAATATATATTATATATGATCTTATATATATATATATATATATACGTTTTCCAGTTCGCTTTCTGCATGGCTAAACGCGTACCATAGGATAGCGGGGCGACGCTCCCGTTATAAATATATTATATAATATATATATATAAGTATATATATATATATATAGATATCATATATATAATAATAATATATCTCTATATATATATATATATATATTATATATAATATAGATATATATATATTATATATATATATAGTCGAATATATATTATATTATATTTTATAATATTTTATATATATATTATAATATCTATATATATATATATATTTATCTATATATTTTATATATAATATTAATCTATTATCATTCTCTAGATTATATTATCTATATATATATATAACTCTCCTCAATATCTCTATATATATATCTCTTATATAATCTATAATCTATCATCTTATATTATCTATATTATCGATATCTATATATTATATATCTCATTCTATCTTGTCTCTCTCTCTAACTATTATTTATTATCTCTCTATCTATATATATATATATATCTTCTCTCCTATTTACTTCTCTATTATATTCTTATCGTATCTCTCTCTCCCTCTCTCTCTTCTATCCCTCACTCCTTCTCTCCTCTCTCTCTCTCTCTCCTCTCTCTATCTCTCTCTTCTCTCTCCTCTCTCTCTCTCTCTCTCACTCTCCTCTTACTCTTACTATATCTTATTCTATATCACTCCAATAATAAAAGGAGCCCGAGCGTTCGCATGTGTGTGAGAGCATGTGCTTGCAAGCGAGTCTACCTGTTACAGTAATATGTACAACGTTCCACTGACATGACAGTTACATTATAAAGCGGCAGGAAATGGATCGGAAATTGGATTTCTCGATGATACAGTTCCTTTCACAGACACCATTTTCATTTTTATTTATAGCGCAATGTATTTGTATATATAGCACCATGTACTGACATCAAATGTATCATTCGTGTGTTGTCTCTTTTCTCGGAGGGTGGATCATTGTAAAATGTTCACTTTCATCGACACAGAATAACCGTAAATTTATATACACAAAATGCTTGTGCTCAAGAATGTGCATATTCCCGAAATTGTGTATGCTCATTCGCAAGATGGGTTGTATTCATATATCTATTATCGCATCCCTAAAAAAATGCAGTTCATATTTATTCAGAGCAAGTGTATTCTAAAATGCGAGTGTATTCACCAGAAATATCTAAGGCAGGGGAATCATTTGCCACGTTTCCTGTAGAATCTTAGGTTTTAGAGTTATTTTTTTCTATTAGTATACTTCGGCATAAATGATAGACATACGGTCAGTGAATACAAAAGTAATACGGAAAATCTGATTACATAATAGGTTTGGAAAGGAAGTATAAGTTTAATAATCAGGGTTGGTTATTTCGTAAACTGGAATTAAAGCCAAGGTTTTCTTAGAGTCCAGGCCACCTACCGATAAGAAAACGAGTGAACAGACCATATAGAGAAGCCATTTAAAGTAGCAATGTTGGTGAATGGCAATATAATTAAGATGTTAAACGGTAATATTGGAAGCTTTTCCGTTTACTGAAAAATGTCTGCAAGTTACTGAAAAATATAATTAGAATTTTTTACACATTTACGTTGTACCCATTACAAAATAAACAGAACTAAGCAAGATTTTTAAGCACATAACCATTACGTTCCAGATATGATTTCCCCTTTAAAATAAACACACTATTATCCATATGGTAAGCAATCGACATCATTTGATTACATCAAATGACTCACGATAGTGGGCCATGCAACCAAACCTCAAATATAGTGCTATTCTGATTACATTGGAGACTGCTGTCGGTTGGACCCTCCATCGCCCTTTGGAACATCATCAGATGAAGCATCTGTGATGGGGAGCGAATTTATCGATGGCAGTTCATCGATTAGCAATTCACCGATGCAGCAGTTCAACGATCAAATCAGCGAATTGTCTAAAACTCAATTCCAAACTCTTCTCTTTTTAAAAGATTAATCGAATTGTTTTAGTTTTCACTATCCTAAGAGATGGATCTTCAGTTTGGCGAGAAAGAAAAGGGTCGAAAAAAGTTGTGTTCCTGGCCATCTTTTCTAGAGAGAAAAACAGACTGACGAGACAGTGCATTGGAAATGTGAGAAATAAGTATTATAAATAAAATACGTGTCGAGCTCGAGTTAGTACATCCGGAGACATCATAATAAGCCGATCAAGGTGTTATTTACAGTGATTGTTTGTTTGTTTGTATGGTGTTTTACGTTGCATGGAACCAGTGGTTATTCAGCAATGGGACCAACGGCTTTACGTGACTTCCGAACCACGTCGAGAGTTAACTTTTATCACCAGAAATACACATCTCTCACTACTCAATGGAATGGCCGAGAATCGAACCCGCGACCACCGAGGTGGGAAGCAAACACCATACCAACCACGCCACTGAGGCGCTTTATTCAAGTGTACTTAGCAATGGCACTGTAAACATTACCCAAACGGCAGGCTGCAATATGTTCACGTTTCCTCTGGTCCAGGGAACGACCACTTTTACCAATATATATAGCATTTATCAGTTCTTACAACTCTATAGCATACTACTACGACATCCATAGTTAGGATCGGATCTCGTTTCACCGAATCGAATCCTCCTTGAGGGGAATGAAAAAGGTGCACGGAGACAGATCATCGCATCTACTTGATTGTTTGTTTGTATGGAGTTTTTACGTAGCATGGAACCAGTGGTTATTCAGCAACGGGACCAACGGCTTGACGTGACTTACGAACCAATTCGGGAGTGAACTTCTATCACCAGAAATACACATCTCTCACCCCCTCAATGGAATGCCCGAGAATCTTAACTCGCGGCCACCGAGGTGGCAGGTCAAGACCATACCGACCACGCCACGGAGGCGCTGCATCTACCTGAGCAAGAAATGATTCTCTAAGTAAATCCGGTGTCTTTTTCAAGCAGGGAAGATTATTTCTTAGTGATTTACAATGTTTAAATACTGGACAAAAAAAAATCCCTCTTCGAAACGCACACATAAAAATGGTCTTCAAGGAACGACAGTGATTTATTTAAATTATGTCAAAGGAATGGAACTCTCGCAATCAATCACCTGACATTTCTCTCACACTGGTAGTAATGCCAATCTAGATTTGTCGAATTCTGTCATGTAGTAATGACCTCCTGTAAAAGAAATCAAATTATTTCTCTTATATAAGTGGTGACTCAAGAAACGAGTTTCTTCTCGAACTTTTTATATTTTTGTAAAAGGAAACTAATGAGAATGGTATTTGTCTTTCCGTCCGCCTTCAGATCTTCAATACTACTGAGGTTAGAGAGCTACAATTTGATCAGGTTGATCATCCACCCTCCAATCAAACATATCAAATTGCAGCCATCTATCCTCAGTAGTTTTTAAATTATCTAAGGTTCAAGTTAGCCTTAGTCGTGTTTGTATGGTGTTTTTACGTTGCATGGAACCAGTGGTTATTCAGCAACGGGACCAACGGCTTGACGTGACTTCCGAACCACGTCGAGAGTGAACATCTATCACCAGAAATACACATCTCTCGCTCCTCAATGGAATGGCCGAGAATCGAACCCGCGACCACCGAGGTGTGACGCCAATACCATACCAACCACTCCGCTGAGGCGCTTCCTTAATCGTGTGTTTGGCACCGTTTAGGTGACTACAACAAAGGCCACCACCGGGCCGGGGCTGAAAGTTTCATGGGCCGCGGCTGAGAGTTCCATGTGCCGTGGCTGAGAGTTTCATACAGCATTATACGTTATACAAGAAACCCGACTGCGCCGAAGAAACTTGGACGCATCTTTTACTTTATATTTTTTTTAGGATTTTCTCAAAAGTGAATTTTTATCCGCATTAAATGGTTATTACAAAGAGAGACTGACATGATGGTTACATTGAAAAAGATAATCATGAGATTTCACATAACCAACAGCTGGTGGAAGGGTAGGGATATGGAATAGAAACTGTAAGATGAGAGAAGAGAAAAAGTGTAAAACGAATAGAAAAGTGAGAGAGTTAAGACTTGCACGGGTGAAGAAACAACGGATCCAATCTCTCTCTCTCTCTCTCTCTCTCTCTATAGCATTGCCAAAACATATGGCTCTCCAAAACTCCAACTGTTGCTTTACATCATCTTTCCGCTTTAAGGGGGCAATGAAAAGGAAAATTCAGCATCTTGGTAAGACGACAGTAAGGTTAGACATCTGTAAAACTTCCAGAGTCGCCATCCGCTTCATCCCTTACGTCAGCATCGGATGATGGAATAAAATCATACATCCTTCTTTTAGGAGCATGGGGAGGGAGGGAGGGAGGAGAGAGGGGAGGGAGGGAGGGAGGGATTGATGGAAGGAGGGACGAAGCTCCGGTTAGTGTCTTCCACTCCTTCATTTCCCTCCCCGTATGCATCCTGCGGGCGAGATCCGTGGTGAGCCGTTGCAAAGGGATGAGACGTTCTGGGGAACATTCCTCTAGAAAAAGGCAATGAGATTAGGCGACTCGGTAAGTGGCATCAGATCTTGTTTCGCAGAATCGAGTCCTGGTTGCGGCGGGGAATAAGATGAAAGTGATTCCCTTTGGAGTTTCCGTGTGCGGGAAATGGAAGACTTCGAGGACAGATCCCTCAATGGGAAAGACTTCATCGCATCTACTCTTGCGAGAAATGATTCCTTCTCGACAAATCCTCCGGTGAGATTTTCCCGTAAAAATATGTCCTTTTGTAAACTTTCTTTTCGTCTTTGATGTTTCTCATATTATAGTTTCCGTTTTTAATGGAAACCCAGATATATAACATTGAATAAGCCGATAACGTCAAGTACCTGCCAAGAATAAACTTCAGAGAGTCCAGAATCGCCTACTTTGAAGGGAGCAAAGAGAGAGAGAGAAAAAAACTGGGCCGTTAAGAGAAGCGTTGGGCACCTTCGATCACTTATGCTTAAGAAAAATGTAGACTAATGAGACAATTAATTACAAGATGATGAATAGACGATCTCAGGCTCGTACTTCTTGAACTGTCCCTTCAAGAGAGGTCTACTCTCATAGAAACGCCCTGTGTGACAGTTCTCGATTTGGTAACAACCTCTACCACTAAAAAATATCAGAAATTACGGAAGGCAAGTTTGGTACTATCTTCCTAGTTCTTCTAGGACTAAGCTTCTAGAAGGGACAGTTTTGACATACGCACCCTAGCAGGGGTAGTTGTATTCAGTGAGCCTCCTCCAACTGTTTCTATCTTGAAAGTCTCATTTATTTATTATAATAGTTTTGGCAGATGCTTTACGTTAGGATGGCCTTCCTGACTCCAACCTAATTAGTTGTCTTGGCTTGCCTCTGGTACTGGCCTGAGCTATACTGCAGTATTTCTGTGGCTAGTTAACCCGTACTAATGAATGATACCCACAAACTATGAAATAGGAACAGTACGCAACATATATGCAGCCAGCAATGTAGCAGCAACCCTAACGGAAGTCCCCTTCTTTCAATATGAATGAGATCGCTTCGATGACGACAACTGTTACCTTTGAAACAATTTTCAGTAAAGGTGAATCACACAAATATACACCCAAATAATTTAAATGCCATGTTTCGGCAAACCCATTTAGCCCTTCTCGAATTATGTTCCAAATAAGAGGAAAGAAAAAATAAAAACCGACATCCAGACAAGCTCCCTGAGAAAAATTAAAATCAAATAATGTGGCCCACATAAACAGTTAAGAAATTTTTTTACCAAAGGAAACTAAAAAGGCGAGATTACTGGTGTTCTAGGACACGAATACAGCGAACACACTCCAGCTCCAAAACTAAAGCCACTAGTACTGATTCCCTCCCCACGAATCCGTACAACATTTCCAACGAGAAAATTAACTCTTAAGGTTGGCGTAGCCAAGAGTGACATTTGCCAGAGTCTATGTGGCCATAAAAGAAGAAATACTTTCATGATGATTCCATAAAGCTGACATTAAACTCGGTGATTTCAGTCGAGATAAAAGTAGTTATAGATCATTTGTTCCTTTCTGAAACATCTAAGGCATCTTTACACCTACCTACATACATGCATACGTACACACGCATGCGCGCGCTCACACATACATACATGCATAATATACATATATATATATATATATATATATATATATATATATATATATATATATATATATATATATATATAGTATATATAAAATGCTGAGAAGTATTGTAACCTGGTTTGTGTAGTGCGTATTTATTGGAATAAGAAATATCGAAAGGATACAGACAGAATGGATACATATAAAGCGTTAATATGGCTATTAAAGACAGAAAGGTGAATAAGCCCGTTTTGAGATAGTTGGATCATATTATTATTATTATTACTATTATTATTATTATTATTATTATTATTATATTAAAAGATGAAGCCTACTTAAATGGAGGAAGCCCACAGGGCAACTGACTTCAAATTCAATCTTCCAAAGACTATGGTGTTCATTGGGAAGAATTAAGAGGAAGTAAAGGGAAATGGATAAAGATATCTCACTCAAAATTTTAAAAATTATTTAATAAATTAGTAAATAGATAAAAATTATTAAAATACAAGGAGCGTAGTATTGCACTGCAGCTTGTCGTAAATTTTGAAATTCCAGTTACTCAACATCCTTAGGGAGGCTGGAAGTTCCACAGTCCAACGGTGTGAAGAGTAAAGGGCCTCTGGAACTAAGAAGTTTACGGCGAGGCTTATTTATTGCATACCGGTTTTGCTGTTCAGCAAATCTGGTTGCTCTCGGTAGGAAATGAGGGTCAGGGATCATATGAGAATGCAAAGGATCTCTGTTAAAATACAACTTATGAAGTGACAAACAAGAGACTACCCGTCGAAGGGCCAAGTCTTAACTGTTAATATTAGGAAAATAGAAACCTACCACCAAGAACCACTATCTAAAAGAGAGAAATCTTTGGCAGATGCAGACAACATCCACACCGGAAAACAGTATTCCAGTCAAGGAAGTACAAAGTACCTAAAATATGTTGCACTGATTTTATCACTGTTATAAAGATATGAGGCCTTTTGTACAATAACTAACTTTCTCGCGGAATTTGGCGACACTTTCATTAGTTGTTTTTTTTGAAAATTAGAAGATGAGAGTCTAAGTTACACTTAGAATAGATAAAGCTTCAGACTCATTCAGCCAAGTCCCATCCACTTGGAGAGGAGAATAGGGTGGGAAATCTTTACGAGATGCGATAATCAACAGAGCTTTCGTTTTACTGGAGTTCAGCCTCATACTCCACCAACTACATCATTCACTAATCCGCTCCAAGTCCTTTCTGAGACTTCATTCCTCCAAGTGGAGGCTTTACTACACCCACAAGTGTTGCATCATAGGCATACTGAACAATCTCGTTTTTTAAGCCGACAACCATATCACTTACATGTATTAAAAATAACAGTGGACCAAGAACTACCGTGTGGTACTCCAGACCCAATAGGTCTTGCTTCACTAACGATCTCATCAACCACCAATTCGTTGCTGCCTAACTGTAAGGAAAACTTGAAGTGCACCTAAAACATATCCAGCCACTGCAAGATTACTGTTCATAAATAAATGCCTCGTGATTTACTAAATCAAAAGCGGCAGTAAATTCTATTTGAATTACTCTACTCTCGAAACCCTTATTAAGGTTCTCTTACAAATGGCATGTCAAATGAACTAGCATTGCAGGTACCTAACTGCCTCCGAAATGCATATTGTCTATCGGCAAACAATCCTTTAGATTCCGCATTCTTATACAGTGGCTTAAAAATAGGTTTTGGGGAGCACACAGAGAACGGAAATTAACCTATAGTTATTGCAGTCTGCAGATACGCCATTCTTTGGAACATGCACCGTATTGTTAAGCGTGCACTCATACACAAAGATACTACGTCAACATAAAAATCTATAGAATCTACTAATCTTGAGAGGCAACATACTAGAAACATTTTTAAAAATAAAAATGGAGAAACCATCAAGATCTTTTCCACCTAAAACTATCAAGATTAATACTCCTAGAGTGAAATAGAAATTTTGTAAGAAGTGGTTCAGGATGACAAATATCAGGGAGAGATCCTAAGCTGATTGCTTAGCTCCAAAAGCTCAATGAAGCAGGTCAGCTTTATCCTTAGGGCTAGTAACCAATCTACCAACATCTGTCAGTAGTGGAGGAATGGAAAATGAGCCTGACCCAAAGATAGATGATACCAATTTGGTCCACCACGGATGAGTGAGTAATTCCTTCAACTTTCCTGTATGGGAATAATTGTAGTTTCTCACAGCTACAAGAGGAGAAAGCGTATAATTCGCAGTGTAAGAGGAAAGAAAATTGGAAACCTTGAAAGTGTTTTACAGATGCGGTGCAAGAGGTGATGGAATGGAAGGTTTTAATAGGGGGTTCTGGATGCAGAAATGTATTTTTCATAGGTACGTAAAATAATTAGTCTGTTGGAAGTTCTCTACCCATGGGCTCATTCTTGTGTACACACACATTATATATAATATACTTATTGTTGTGTGTGTGTGTGTGTGTGTGTGTAAAGGGGGCACAAAGTTAATATCAATAGTTTTCATAATGGGTACAGCAAAAATGAAAAAAAGGGTAAGCAGAGAATATTCAAGTTGTTTGTTGATACAGGTTGGATTGTAACATGTCTTTTGATTTATTTTTACAAAGCTCCAAAAAATATGGAGGGTAACAATGAATCTCCTATTTCATCAATAATTATAAACTCATCTTCTAAAAATTCAGGACTATAAACTCCAAGAGCTCTGAGATACATACAAGAAAATGTTGACATCTTAATTTGTTAGTATGGTTACAGTAGAAATGAAAGCTGATAAAATAAAACTATTATTGGAAGATGGTCTTGAATTTGGTAACAGGAAATAAGCGGTACACAGTGTCCAAGTTAACATATATTGCTATTATTATTTCCAATTGCTATTATATGACAATGAGATGCAGTACTTGAATTGAGAGAGAGAGAGAGAGAGAGAGAGAGAGAGAGAGAGAGAGAGAGGGGGGGGGGGGGGGGAGAGGGGGGGGGGGGGGGGGGGAACAAGATCAGATAGCGAGCTTGAAAATTACTTAGGAGAAAGTGACACACGGAAAGCTATGTAATGGAAGACAGAAACGACGACTACAGAATGACTTCTTGAGAGAGAGAGAGAGAGAGAGAGAGAGAGAGAGAGAGAGAGAGAGAGAGAGAGAGAGAGAGCCAGGTGTTTGACTAAATTCTAGCTCCTCGTGTACTAATGAGACAAGTTTCCGCAAGACAATATCTCGCTGCCTTCCGTCGGAAGGTGGGCGTTTGAGTTAATTTGGCAAAGTTTGCCGGGTTTCCAATTCTGAGAAAGAATCCAATATCCCGCTTTCTAGTCCATTTGGCAGACTTCGCTGAGAAATTTCTGAGCAGAAATCTGGTTTTAAGTATGTCACTGTGACGTTCATTTGTTTGTTTGTATGGCGTTTTTACGTTGCGTGGAACCAGTGGTTATTCAGCAACGGGACCAACGGCTTTGGCTTTAAGTGACTTCCGAACCACGTCGAGAGTGAAATTCTATCACCAGAAATACACCTCTCAAACAGCTCAATGGAATGCCCGAGAATCGAACTCGCAGCCACCGAGGTGGTACGCCAACACCATACCGACCACGCCACTGAGGCGCTTACTGCGGCGTTGGGTTTAACACCGAATCAATTCCTAGAATAAGGCCAATCTATTATTTGTTTATTTACATTGCTTATTTATTCATTTACGTTTTAAGGTTTTAATTTTCTTATCAATATCACTGCATCATTCATTTATGTAATCTGCTTCCACCAAGAGCTGGATTACAGTGGTATCTGGAAGATTCACAACCATCACTATTATTATTATTATTATTATTATTATTATTATTATTATTATTATTATTATTTTATTCAGATAAGCCTACAGGTGCCATGACTAGAAATTCAAGCATCCAGAGAATATGGTGTCTTGGAAAAAAGTTAAAGATAATGGGATATGCAGAAAGAGATGATTAGTTATTAGAAATAAAAAAAAAGAATAAATATATAAGACAAAAAGATAAGAATATAAATAAATCATTATAACAGGCGAATGGTTTCAGGGTATTAATGCACGGCATCTTCGCTTGCACATTTGAGGTTCCAATTTCATAAAATACGTTCCACAGTCCGACGGTGTGAGGATTAACAGACCTCTGGAAGTGAGAAGTTCGACAGCAAGGCACATTGATGCATATTGGTGCTGCTCTTCAGCAAATATGGTCGCTCTCGGTGGGAGAAGATCAGGGATATTTTGTGATAGCATAACCACGAACCACCCTTTTTCAATGAGCTACATCTCTGGCAGAAGCAGACATCCACATCGGGGAAAAGTATTCTTGTAAGGGAATTATTTAAAACAGATTGCGGCATTTGCCTGATACTTGCATTAGATGTTTCTCAAAAGTAAGTTGTGAGTCTAAAATTAAACCATCCACTTGAAGGAGAGGATGGGGTGGAAAATCAGTACGAGATCTACTATACTCTGTTTTTTTTTATCTGTCCATCCGCCTGCGGTGTTTCCGTATGGTAACACTGCGTCCCGGGCTTTAGATAGTTACATTCAGCTTACATTCAACAACAATAATAATATCCTATTTCGAATATTAACGGTGTACTTCGCATACAGTAAATTATTAAAACACTTTTCAGTTCCAAATGTACATCCACATATCCTTTTGTTTACCTAAAACTTACACATACCGTAACTATTTAAAGCCCGGGACGCAGTGTTACCATACAAAAACACCACAGGCGGATGGACAGATGGAAAAAAACAGAGTATAGTCAATAGTGTTTTCATTTGGTTCAGCATCATACCGAACAAGCTACACCATTCACTAATCCGATGTAGTATGTCCCGATTGAGACTAAGAGCAGATGCATTTCTCACAAGTGGAGACTTCACTACACCTACAAGTGTTGCATCATCGGCATACTGAAAAAATCTTGTTTTCCAAGCCGACAACCATATCGCTTATGTGCATATTATTAAAAATAAAAACGCGCCAAGACACTACCTTGTTGAATACCAGCCACTACAAGTATCAGTTTGCTGTAGATCCCATCAACAGCAACTCGCCGCTGCTTACCTTTAAGGAAATCTTCAAATATTACTAATATATATCGTTCGTTTCAAGGTTCTGAAGTTTAAAATAAGCGCCTTATGATTTACTACGTAGTAAGCAGCAATCGACTGACAAGCAGGTGTATTACTAACTACTGACGGCAACTAAGGGTCAAATGGTACTGATAGACCAAACCCATGTGGATCTACTCTCCCAGAATTTGAGCTCAAATCCTTATGTTAGTTAGGCTAGTTGACAATGGTGCAAGGATAGAATGGTTGGGGAGCCCATAAGGACATAATTGTAGAGTCAAAAATATTGGTGCAAAATGTTTAAATTTCAAAACTTTTAGAAGGAATAATAAAAGAGCCACCAATAAAGTAATGGGCGAGTGATGTGGAAGAAATACTGAAACAGAGAGGCCTCTGTATCAAGGAAGATCAAGAGTGAGTACAAACGCAGAGGCGAGTGGCAGAACAGCTGTGAGGACCTTAGCACTGATGATGAACTTTCTAAGAATTGCTCTAAAAAGTAAGAACCTCATGAAAACCTATGTCTTACGTTCTCCCTACACTGATTATTTGGCAGTTCCCCCAACAGTGGGTATCTACAGAAGATAAAGATGTAACTATCAATACACTTCTTAAATCAATTGCTGGATTTTGGATGAACTCCTACCAAGAAAAATTCCACAACTTTAGCTGCTTCATAGACATATATGGGAGACTGATCAGAAACACGTTGAAGCCCCTAACACAGAGCACCATTTACCTGTATCCTATATGCACTCTTGTAGTTCCAAGATATCAAGGACCTTACTTTATTATACCCCTTAAAAATAACATTTCTGTCCTCTGTAGGGCTTCCTCGCCTTCTCCTCCTCCCTAGTTATACACTTTCACAAATCTTTTACCCATATTTCTTTCTACATTCCCTTACCATTCCAAAACAAGTTGATAAATCCTTCCACCTACAATAACCTTTACCACTACTACGTATCTTCATACTTTTCACCATTTCAATACTGCGTACACGGGTCAAATCGTCAGCTTCAACACTTTCTTTTCAGCCTCATTCAACAAACATTAATTCAGCAATGCACAGTTGACAACAATACTTGCAAGCAATTCAACACTGGCTTTTCATACTCTATTCGAACTCTTCCCAAATTTTTGCTAACATCCTGCTACCTTTTTTTATATAACCTACTCCGTGACTCACCTGCTCTCAGTACAAATCAAGAGCTTTTACTCTTATATTATCTGGATAGATATCCAGTATCTTCATAAAATCAATTTTACACATCTACCCTCGAATTTATCCTCCTGAAAAGTCACTAGATTCTGCAATTAGTACTACATCATCTGCAAACATCAGCTATTCAATACTAAAGTGACAATTCAACTTCTTATCCTACAACGTGGCCCCTACTCACCTTTCTTAAATTTTTAGTGTAACTCCAGCCATAAAGATACAAAAGATTCATGAAGGCGTATCACACTCTGGTCTCACGCTCCCTTTTACGCTATAATAGTTACTCCCCATCTAAACATTCTAATACATCATTTATTTATATCACAAATATTTGTAATACGTCTCAGCAACTTGCCTTCTACACCATTCATTCTCAATGTCTTCAACACTGCCCATTAATCAGGCAATCCTAAAGCTTTATCTTGGTTCTTGTATGTGATATATAGAATTTTGTATTTCACTTCTAAACCTCCCACATGACGTTTCACAGCAAACACTTAGACTCGCTTGTTTCTACTAACAATTTTCTCCTATCTATCCTTCTGCCTCTTTTATTACTTTCCTAATCAAAATCCAACTATACACCGTACCTGTTTACACCATGTAATGCTATGTATCAGCAGTTCTTACAGTCGCCTCTTTCACTTTTACCTTTTACACAGCGGAACAAAGTTTTTCCTCGCATCTATTTATCTGGATCCATGACCTCATCCTCACATATCATGAAAACCCATACAAACACACACGATCACCACATTACTGCAACAGCCGCATCGTACGTATTTGTAATCCTGCAAACCTTCGGTTTTTTCAACTCAACTCTTAAATGGACTCCTTACATCCCCAAGAGTCACTTCCACATGAGTCCTCTTACTTTATTTTTTTTTTTTTTACTCAACCTTCCCACTCTCGAGTCATTCAGATTTTCTCTTATCTACCTTCCTCATTCAACAAACCATCAAAATGCCCACTCTACCGACCCTGGACTTCTCTTACTTTAGGCTTTTCACTTTCACCAGAGAAATTGTTACTCAAGAGCGCACGCACACACATGCACAAAATACATACATATATAGTAATGTATATATATATATATATATATATATATATATATATATATATATATATATATATATATTATATATATATATATAGTAGGAATAAAACGGCAAACAGCCATCGTAGCATTTTAGATTTATTGGCCAAATTTTCGAGACTACATGTCTCATCATCAGATAAAGATATAGACTTATAGATATATTCAACAGACGCAGGTTTCTCAAAGCCATATAATACAATGAAGGGAGCGGAAGCACACCAACAGATCAAGCAACTTATACCTATTAGGTTGCAACATTTCGAAGCCAACCAGGAGACCTCATTTGGAAGCTACAAATTAATAATACCTAATTAGCACAAAATTAAACGACAAATATTAATATATACAATATAAGGTACAACAAAACAAACTTGGTTAAAAAATACGAAGAAGGACCAACCGTTAAGTGTGGAGGCAGAAAAAGGACTGACCAAAAAACGTGAACTGTTCACGAGAGGTAAAGAGGCGTAGACGTGTCATGGGTGTTCCAGTGAGTGGAGCAGTTTTTTGACAAACAATGATTCGTTAATTGTTAAAATCTAATGATTGGAGGCTCAGTCCAAAACCTTAAATTAAAGTCTTTGTATACTGGATGGAATATTTACAATATTGGTATGATCCCTTATGCTGGAAAATTTGGGATTTGAAAGTTTAGTGCCAGTTCTATTGGTGACAGCTCTATGACTGTCGATTTCGACCTTAAGTAACCTATGTGTTGATCCAATATAGATTCCTCAATTACATCGAGGACAAGTAGACTTGTAAATAACACACGAGGTCATCAATGGATCCAAACGCTCTTGGAAGCTGAAAAGGCTACCAATATTCAGTGGGTTTGTGGGTATACCTTTGATTTTCACGGCAGGGAGATATCCAGATGTTAGAGCTTGGAGTTCCTTATCGAAGGTTGTATCGTGAATATAAGGAAGACTGGAAAAGAGGTAATTTAGCAATATGGAGAGTAGGATGACGTGAAACGAAAATATTATCTGAAAGTTTGGAGACGTGTTAAAAGGATAATTGGGTGGGAAAGCAGTTGCTGCTAAAGTATTTTTGCAAGAACATGATTTCATTATGAAATGCTTGCCAACTAGAGGATAAAGAAAATACCCGGTGAAGCATTAATCTTAAAATCAAGAGAAAAAACTAACATTTTGTACCAAGACCAGTAAATGTTTTTTTTTCTAAAGACAGAAGTAGAGAAGCCTTAAGAGGAGCGAGTAATCAAAATGTCTAAAAAATTTAACTGATCAACTGTTAGTCTCGTGTTCCGTCGTGAATTTGATACGAGTTGATGAAAGTTAAAAAACCTCTCGACGTCAAATTGACTTTAAAAGAGTGCATAAGTGTCGTCCACATATAGTTTATAAAATAATGGATGATAGCTAAGGGGACAATTATCAAGCATGTGCTCTTCCAGCGAGCACATGAAGATACCGGCAAAGATGGGTCCAAGTGGAGAGCCCACAGCCATACCATCAATTTGCGAGTAAGAACAACCATTAAAAACAAAAACGGTGTCCCGCACCGCTGGATCTTAGAGTTTCTTGAAAATGTTCCAACAGAACCCATTAAAAAGTGACTCATCCATAGGAAAAAGCTTACATAAAGTAATACCAATGGTCTGTTGTACTGATACATTCGTAAATAAAGACTCCACATCATAGCTTACCATAATAAGATCAGAGTTCTGAGCAGGAATAGTATATTTGAGCTCATTTGAATTCTTAAGGCTGTAAATATTTTCAGCCAAGGGGGCAAGCATGGAAACTAGATATTTTGCCAGTTTGTAGTTGGCGTTATTATATATAACACGCTAAGATAGGTGGAAAAGGAGGGCAGATAGGAACATTATCTTTGTGGGCTTTTGGCAGGCCGTACGTTGAACCATAAGATGGCCCTGAGCTGTATAGAGACTGCTAAGTATTTTCAGTGATAATGCCCGCGGTCTTTTAAGCTTTTCAGAAATCGATTAATACGATCTTCTAAGTCCCAGAAGTTAGCAACTCCTCAATTTTAAACATTGTAAAAATAGAAGATCGTGTTAATCGATTTCTGAGAAACTTAAAGAACGCGGGTATTATCACTGAAAATACTTACCAGCCTATAGCTATACAGCTCAGGATCATCTTATGGTTCAATGTACAGACTACGAAAGACCCAAGAAGATAATGTTCATATCCTCCCTATCTTAGTGTGTTATAATAACGCCAACTACAAACTGGCAAAATATATAGTTCTCAGCCTTGCCCCCTTGGTTGAAAATTTTTTTACAGCCTTAAGAATTCATAAGGGTTCAAAAATACTATTCTTGCTCAGGACTCGGATCTTATTATGGCAAGGTATGATGTTAGAGTCTATTTACGAATGTACCCGTACAACAGACCATTGGTATTATTTTACGTAAGCTTTTTCCTATGGATGAGTCACTTTTAAAGGGTTCTGTTAGAGCGATTTCAAGAAACTTTTAGATCCAGCGGTGCGGGACCAAGTTTTTTGTTTTCACCCTGATATCAAATTCACGATTGAACACGAGACTAACAGTTAATCAGTTAAATTTTTTAGACATTTTAATTACTCGCTCCTTCAAAGGCTTCACTACTGTCTTTAGAAAATAAAACACTTTAATTGGTCTTGGTACAAATTTTTAGTTTTTTTTCTTGATTTTAAGATTAATGCTTTACTAACCATGTTTCACCAAGTATTTTCTTTATCTAGTTGGCAAGCTCATAATGAAATCACGTGCTTGCAAAAATACTTTAGCAGACTGCTTTCCACCCAATTATCCTTTAAACGCATCTCCAAATTTTGAAATAATATTTTCGTTCCAATTCATCCTTCATATTCATAAATTACCTCTCTTTTCCAGGCTTCCTTGTATTCACGATACAACCTTTGATAAGGAACTCCAAGCTCTATCATTTGGACACCTCCCTGCCGTGAAAATCAAAGGTATACCCACAAACCCACTGAATATTGGTAGCCTTTTCAGCTTCAAAGACCGTTTGGATCCATTGGATCCATCGTGTTATTTACAAGTTTACTTGTCCTCGACGTAATTAAGGAATCGATATTGGATCGGCACATAGGTTACGTAAGGTCCGAATCGGCAATCAGAGCTGTCAGCTATAGAACTGGCACTGAACTTTCAAATCCAGAATTTTCTAACAATGGATCATGCCATTAAATATAAATATTCCATCCAGTACAAAGACTTCCAGGTTTTGGGTTGAGCCTCCAATCGTAAGATTTTAACAATTACCGAATCGTTCTTTATCGAAAAACTGGTCCCCTCACTGAACACCCATGCCACGTCTACACAAGTCTACACCTCCATCTCTCGTGAACTGTTTACGTTTTTGGGCAGTCCTTTCTCTGCCTCCACACTTAACGGTTGGTCCTTATTCGTATTTTTAATCGTTTGTTTTATTGTACCTTATATTGTGTATTTTCAAACTTTACATTTAATTTTATTGTACTGCTTAGGTATTATTAGTTCGTGGCTTGCAAATGAGGCCTGCTGGTTGGCTTCGAAACGTTGCTACCTAATATATATGAGTTTCTTGACCTGTTGGTGTGCTTCCCCTGTCTTCATTGCCATTGTATTATATGTATATGTATATGTATAGGTATATATACATATATATATATACATGCATATATATATATATATATAATATATATATATATATATATATATGTGTGTGTGTGTGTTTTTTGTGTATATATTCCTCTATATTCAAAAGTATATAAAATAATTCTTACATTATATAATTCCTTTTAATTCTAGTTCCGATCATAACTGTTTCATTCTACTGGGATGAGGATTTTATGAACCCGTACATGTATTTTTGTGGTTGAAAGTTTGGAAACGAATTCTCCAAACAAATATTTAAATGAATGGTGCGTGGTCGACCTCACAGAGCAGCCATCATATTGTCGCGTCAGGCATGTATATGGTCAACTGAATAATGAAATATATAAAAAATTTTATCTTTTACAGTATTTACCTGGATTCTTTCCAGTCAAAATTTGAATACATACCCATACGGGCTAAACCCAACTGTAATAAATTAAAAAATGATTAATTCATGGTAAAACGGCAAGGCCTTAATATATCTTTAAAACTGAGAACTCGGTTAAATTACCCAGTAGCTTCATGTTTCGGATGCGAAGGGAAAGAAAGACTACCACAGCCTCTGTGAAAGTTTAGTCTGACCTTTTCACGGCCTCACGAGGAAGTTGAAGGAAATCTAAATTTGAAACAGGTTTAGTCATTCGTCAGATACAAAGTCTTTCGAATAAAAAATGTCTAAGTAGTAGACGATTATATGAACATTGCCGCATTAGAAACAAAATTAGTACATAACCAAGTACACAACCTTAAATCAGATTGTAATGTGGTCTTCCTGAGACTGTTGGACAAAGAGTTTGCAGCTTTCACCCAATATGCTATATAAATGAGCTAATAACAGCGTCTAGGAAAACAAGAATCATAAAAAGAATATTCCACAAAAACAAAGAATAAAATGAAATTTGATTATTATAAACTCAACTATTTAAGTCTACTGTTTTAAAATATGGACAATAAATAAATAAACCTACTAGTCATTTTTTTTTTATTTTTTGCAAAATACACTTATAACTATAATAGCCACAATGTTCTTAGCTAATCGGTTTCTCCAAATTTTTTATGAGTTTTTCACTACAAAGACTGCGATACAAACGAGTAACTTTATATGAAGAAATTCAGAGTCCGGTACTCTCTCAAACCTGCATGTGTATCTGTTATATCCAAAATGACAGCTTGACTACGAAAAACGGGTCTATTCCTTCTCAAGCGTACATATTATCTCTAACGAATTGAGATACATTTGTTCTAGCTGGAATAACCCACCTATACCATCCTAGTCAAGTGTTTAATCGATTTTAGTTTTTTACGATGAAGTATAATAATTTTGTGAAAAACCTGTTGAGTTAAAATGGCATTGGGGCTATCACAATCACAAACACACACATATAGCTACGTGTATAAATTCTCGATGAAAGAAAAGGACAAATGGAGGTCCAAAAAAATAGCTTTTTCTAGTTCAATCCACAAGAAAACAAGGAAAATAGATAAAAAAGATGGGGCATTCTCGCAAAGGAAGCAGTAGACCTTGCAGGCCTCATGAAGGCCACGTTACTAATATCTATAGAGAGACCATTATGACTCCAAGCTTCATTAAAACTCTCCGCTTGAGTCACCTGATATTGAAAACAACCAGTGTTGCAACTACCTCCTCTAACTCTCTTGGATCCCATCATTACTAACAGACCTACTATGTTCGTCTTTCTTTCTGATGTCTTGCCTCTTCGGTGGGTATGAACTTCAAACAGCGTATATAACCATCAACATTGAGAAAAGCCCTTCAAGTGTTAAGCATTTCACTCCCAGATTGTTTTTGTGAACTCAAATTAAAGGAATCTTGCTCCTTAATTACTTTTGTACAAAATCTCGTTCCTATCATGAACAAAACCTTTACGAACTGTTTAAGACACTTGTGCTCGTTTTGTTACGAAAATAGTGAAACGTCCTCATACCCCATAGATTACTCTCGAGGACCACTACCACCTTAATAAAATTACCCCCGGTATTATATTCTGTTTGGAGAAAACTATCACGAAGTGCCATATTACCTTTAACATTTCTTAAAAGTATTTACAAATTTCGTCTATTGAAATTCATTTAAGTTTTTTCTTTGCTCATTCTTTAGCATTAGAGAAAAGATAAGCCCTTTAAGCATTATGGAATCTATAAAAAGTGATAAACGAAAATGCAGACTAGTTTTGGTGGATAAATTTATGTTAAACAAAAAGAATGAGCAAATGGTGTTGTGTCATCTAAGAGTGAAGAACGCAGAAACAAAGCTAAAGTGAAAGTGCATATCCAACAAAATGAAATTGTTGGTAGACTTCATGCTCACACTCATGCGCCACACAAAAAAATTAATGTAAGTCTTCAATAAAGAAGAAACGATCCCGCAAATTATTTCTGAGGGTCGGAGGTCTCACTGATGAAGAAACGCGAGCAAATTTGACTCCAATTCACCACTTAAAATGTAAGACATCAGCGACAATGTTCGTCTCACCTACGGCCTTTACCTGTCTAAACGTAGAATTGGTTTTAAGAAGAACACAAGATGGCCAAGAGTTTTTGCTGTTGAAATAATTCCGATTTTTGGAACACATGAAAATCTGGATTATTTTTCATGCAGGGCATGGCACTGGTCTCCAGATGGAACATTCAAGACGGTTCCCCGGATATTTTCACAATTATACACAATTCATGGGCTGCTAAATGACCACCAGTGCCTTCAATTTAAGCTGTTTTACCTGATAAAAGGAAAACAACCTTACTAATTTTCTAGAGAAGCTAAAATTATTGAAACAAGATTTAGCACCAAAAACTATCATGGTAGATTTTAAAAGTTTCCTTTACTGCAACCAGCATGTAATAACGGGGGGGGGGGGGGGGTGTGTTTGGATAATTGTCTTGGTGGGGGGAGGTAATTGTCCTAGGGGGTGTAATTGTCCTAGACTCATCAACCAGACAATGAAGAAATACGAAAATAGGAAGAAGTATCATTTCAAAGATTTTTCTGAAAGTATATAATTGTGAAATGAGAACAACATGGATCGTTTAGAAAATCCTCTCAACAAAAATATCTTCTCTTTAACTTAAAATTGTAGACAGAAGAAAACTGGTGATTATAGCATTAGACTGATCACAGGAAAATGTCTTTCATACCATTTTGCTCTTATTACGATCAGCCTTCAATATCATGATTCATTGGAAGTAAATTCTGCCCTCGACCACTTAATACTCTAATTCTTAGCATAAAACATTGAAAATACAAAAATTTATCTATCTGACGGGATTCAGTTTCTTTTCAAAATTCTAATTTGTCACAGACCTCTGAAATCATCATTAGGTACAGCCAGCAACAAAACCGGTGTCGCCCAGCCATACCTGGCTCGGTGAGATCAGCCCTTCTTGCTCTGAAGGTGGCCCACGTTCAAACAACCAGTACATAGTTAGAATGGTTCGAATGGGAGGAGGAGGGAAATTACAGTAATCGGGTATAGAAATACAATAATGAATGAAATACATATGAACAAAAAGAGAGAAAGAGAGTAAAAGGAATGGTAAAGAAAGAAATGCAGTGTATGGGGAGAGAGAGAGAGAGAGAGAGAGAGAGAGAGAGAGAGAGAGAGAGAGAGAGAGAGAGAGAGAGAGAGAGAGAGAGAGAGAGAGAGAGAGCTTTTATTCTTGTTTAATTATTAATCTGATGAATATATCTGAGACCTTCTGCTTTAAAAAATATTAGTATTTTTTTCTTTCTTTTTTTTTGGAAATTATGAAATCTTATCTTATCATATTGTTATAAATCGTTATCATATTCTCCATATAAAAAAGCCTTAAGTATTGTTGGAACTGACTATTAATATTAATATTATTCAGACGGAAATATCGTTCTTCATTATCCTATAAGCAGCTGTTTCTCTCTCTCTTCATCTGTATTTCTGTCCTCCGTCTTCTATCACCCGGATCCACTATTTGAATAATGGTAAACGTTTGATATATTATCTGAATGTGGCCAAGGATCACAACCGTAAATGGCTACTCTACCAACTTGTGCTTAGCAGCATCTATTGTTGCTCTAGATTGACACTGGAATTTAATTACCAGTATTACCAATAATATATGAATTTGGTCACAAAGATGATACACACCAGGGGTCGATCCTGGGCTCACTTTAAGAATCTACCTCAACATATACGAGGGTGTTTTCTTATTGTTATTTACCTTTTTTTTCATAATAATACGCCAATTTACTACAAGTAAATTTTGCTGACTGGTGACTCAAACAACATAGATGATCGGTAGAGATAGCCGTAAATATTTTGACTAGCAGTAGTACTAATTTCCATACCAAAGGTATTTTACTTAACGAAACTAAGAGTTGATACATTTTTTTCAGAATACTAAAAAAAAAGGGTTTGGAATCAGACTTACAAAACCCTGAGAAAAAAAAAAAAAAAAAAAACAATAACATGTCCCGTCGCAAAACTGGTCGTTGTAGGCGCCCAAAAACAATAAAAAGTTGCTCTTAAAGTAAGAAAAATTAGATTACCCCAAGAAATGAGAAAATTAGATTGCCGATGAATTGCTCTGCAATACCTTCATGATCAGTATCTCTTGATCATTAAAATCAGAAACGAAATTTTACCGGAATATCTGCCCCTCTCTCTCTCTCTCTCTCTCTCTCTCTCTCTCTCTTCCTCCTTCCTCCTCTCTCTCTCAACTCTCTCTCTCTCAGCTTTGTGCTGAGGACGTTAACAAGAGGCATCAGGCTTCTTTATTTGATTCCAGAACTTTCCCCGATTCGGGAGACATTTATATGCAGCCAATGCCCATATTTTGGAATCATCTTCCTGCTGACATAAGAAAATGCCAAACTATATCCTCAATCAAATCACTGCTTACCATACATTTACTCACAAAATAGCCCAACTCCTCAGCTTTTCAACATTTTTAGTTTTCTGTAAAAGAAATCTATTGAAATGGCTTTGTCCGTGCGCACTTTTTCTGTCCACCCTCGGATCTTAAAAACTGCTGAGGCTAGAGAGCTGCAAATTGGTATGGTGATCGTACCAAATTGCAGCCGTCTAGCCTCGCTAGTTCTTATTTTATTTAAGGGTAAACTTAGCCAAGACAGTGTGCCTGGCACAACAACAACACAGACCACCACAGCCGGCTGAGTTTCATTAAGCATTATTTTTACTTTTACTTTTTATTTTTACTGTCACCGATTTCCAAGTTTTTAGAAATATCTACTTTCTAGTTCAGTGGTTCTCAACCTGGAGGGTGTCAGCAATTTCCAGGGGAGGCGCGAGACATAGGGAAAAATTAATAAAAATGATCTAATTATATTCGTTATTCTTTTAACAAGAGTGAGGAACTAATATTCAGAAGTTTATGAAAAAATGCAAAAGTATCGCCATATAACGTTACTTTCCTATAATCTACTACCCTAGTTAGGCTCGTTGGGCTTACAATGTTTTGCAATTATTGACCTCCCTCCCTATCCCTCGATACCCCTTCTTTTTCTTTTTTTTTTCAAGTATGGGAGGGAATTTTACTCACATATGCAAGGGGGACATGGAAGGAAGGACTAACTCTTAGAGGGGGCGTGGTCATATAAAGGTTGAGAACCACTATGAATCTAGTTATTGCGTTATGGGCAGTCCTGGCGTGATTATAACTGGCTCTTTCCTGGGCGTGGCAAGAGATTCTACAGAGAATCTCCTGCCATGCCAAAGAAGGAGCCATTTATATTCACGCCATGACTGCCCATAACGCACGAACAGAAAGGAGCAATATTATACCTAATATCGAGATAATTGACCAAACAACTGATCCCCGACGTTTGCGAATCCTGGAAGCCTTCCATATAGGAAAGGAGAAACCTAACTTGAACATTACCCAAGAAACGTATCTCCTCCCTACCGCCGCCCAAAGATCAGCAGCGAACGACCACCCAACAATGCCAAATATTCATGAGCACCAGCGGGATGATAGGACTCCTGCCCCAGGCAGGACTCCAGACATTCATTCCCTAATACACTACTCGAACGCTCGCACGACTGAATCCCTACAATCATCAACGCGAGATCCCTGACTTCGCCCCAGACAGGCTCGACCAATGAGAACTCAGCTCTAGGATTCGAGCCACTATAAATACCAGCATGCAGACACCATCTCTTCACTTCTACTGTTGACCAGACATGAAGATGACCTATGAGAAGGTTGAAATGTTGCGATACGCCAGAGCTACACCAATATTATTATTATTATTATATTATTATTAGCTGGCCAACCTGGCGCTGCCCAGGAAAACTGAACGACAACAATAAATCTCTCTCTCTCTCTCTCTCTCTCTCTCTCTCTCTCTCTCTCTCTCTCTCTCTCTCTCTCCATTTCCTGTTAAGATAGTTGCTTCAATTACATTGCCCAGCATTTTTGACATTCATATATCACCCCTTCTCAGCGGCCCCCTCCCAATTCTTATCAGGGCTGAACTTGGACTTAACAGGCATAGAGAGCGTCACTATTTATCTCAGCAACCTCGAAAACTATAGATTAGACTCTAATATCTATATTTTTAAAAATTTTATTTTCAATTGCCTTCTCACCAACCCTTCTATCAGGGGTGATACTATTCATCTCGGCAGCCTCGAAAACTATGGCTTAGGGATTAATTCTGTTATCTTTGACATTTTATTTTTCACCCCCTTTTTAACTTCCCTTCATATCACAGCTGAACTTGGACTTGAAGGGCATTGTAAATGTCACTATTAACCTCAGTGACCTGGAAAAAGGGCATTTTAATAATAAAATAATGTTTTATATGTATATGTATATATATATATATATATATATATATATATATATATATATATATATATATATATCTATATATATATATATACATATATATATATATTTTCACATACTATGTAATTACTTTGCTTACAGGTTCACTAGCCAGCAACTTAAAATTTGGCAATTGTTTCCTCCCATTACCATATGTGGGGAGGAGGGAGGGCTCAGATTCATTATTACATGGCAAGTATATATATAAAACATTATTCCATCTAAAAAATGTCATTTATATACATATATATGTGTGTATATAACTATAGAAAGTAAAAGGATTGTAGCAACGCTTGGTATTCCTTACCTGATAAGAGAGCTGCCGCAGGTAGATACTGCCTCTGGTCGGCACTCATCTTATTCATGTAGGGTGTGGCTAGTTGGCCAGACTTGCCTTTACAACATTATAACTTTGTAGCAAAGGATGAACCCTGTGATCACAAAGTTTAAAAAGCAAGTCAGTTGCCTCTGCACTGGGCATATAGCGGACTAACAAAGACCACACAAAAGAATATCATCACCTACACCATAAATCAAATATATAATTAACATTACTCAACCATACAATATGACTGAGGGTATCCAAACACCAAGTGCCCCCAGGCTCCCCTTGAACTCACCACCTGAAGTCAAGGTGAAAAGACAGGTAGGAAGAAATGCTTCCTATGCTTCCTCCCCCAACAATTTGACAGCCACTGATAACAGCCCAAAAGCACTACAATTTTCAAAGATAACTTCTACATCTTTTAAGTAATGGGTTGCAAACTGGTACACTCTTCGTGTGTGGCCTGTAAAATAGAGGAAATACACACATTGTGCCTAAAGGATAATGATGTGGTTACTGCCCTAATTTCAATGAGCTTTGGCTCTCACTAACTTTAAGTTCTCCTAGCCAA
>NC_061097.1:16151163-16181163 GCF_015104395.2 Macrobrachium nipponense | reverse complement strand
TATATGTACGTATATATATACATATATAATAATATATGTATGTATATTATATGTATTATATTATTATATCATTATATATATATATATATATATATATATATATATATATATATATATATACACAATATACACACATATATATATATATAATATATATTATGCTATATATGTATATGTATATATATATATGTTATGTTATATATATGTAAATATAATGTATATATATGTATATAATACATATATTATATATATGTACATAATTATATGTATATAATACATAATATATATATTTACATAATTACTATAATTATATAATATATTATATAATATATATATAGTATTATATTAATTATGTTTATGTATATATATTATTGTATAATATATATATATATATTATATATATAGTATATATATATAGACAACTTTCACATGTAAAAGATACACTATACTCTCTCGACTATTCATATTCCCATAAAATCTATATCTTAAGCTTCCCTAGCTTAAATAAAACCTCTATGAACATTATGACATTCAAAATTAGAAAGATCTAAACATTCAAAATTAGAAAGATCTAAACATCAGTTCATGGGATTTTTTTCACCCTAAAATTAAATAAAACATTCCAGTGATTCTATCTTAGGCGTTTCTTGGTGCCTGGTAAAAAGGAATCAATGGGACAAGTGATTCTTTGGCAAAATGTCGCAAATCTTTAATACACTGTGTCTCGAGGAAGACGTTCCCTTTTCGTCAGAGTGGAGCTTATCCTCTTGAGGAGACGCTTTGTGTAACAGGGATCCGCCTCTCTCAATACTCTCCAGCAAATGTAATAGTTTGGAAAGCAGATCATTATCAAGCTTACCCGAGGCAAACCCAACTGCCTTTGGTCTGATATTACAGTTACTACTCTCTCTCCTATACGTCTGCACACGCGGGCACATACATAAAACACATACATATATGTAAATATACATGTATATATATATATATATATATATATATATATATATATATATATATATATATATATATATATATATATATATATATACACACATACACACACACTACACACACACATATATATATATATATATATATATATATATATATATATATAATATACATACATACATATATATGAATAGATGAATCACTGTTTCACCGTGTTTAGTTACAGCCCTCAGGGTTCAAAATTTAATGTTCCTAAGCGAATTGGTCATTTCACATATTCCCTGTAACATATATTTAGATATGTGCGTGTTTGTGTGTAACTGTAATAGCCACAATGACTTGTTTATATATATATATATATATATATATATATATATATATATATATATATATATATATATACATATATATATATGTATGTCACATACACTAAAGGAATTTGAAAGAATTATGGATGAAAGATTACGGCAACAAGTTTTCATCGGGAGACAGCAACAAGGATTCACGAAGGGACTTAGTACTGTAGGTGGTATTTTTGCTCTGAGACAAATTATGGAAAAGTACAGAGAGAAGCAAAAGCTTTTCTTGCATATGGCCTTTATAGACCTCGAGAAGGCATATGACAGTACCACGTCAGGAAATATGGAGATCCAGGGAGAAAGGAGTGATGGAGGAGTATGTCAGAATGATCAGAGAGATGTATAGAAATGTAAAGACCAGCGTCAGATCTACAGTTGGAAGAACAGAAAATTTCCAAGTTTGAGTCGGGCTACATCAGGGATCCGCTCTGAGCCCACTTCTGTTTAACATATATAGTCTTGGATGTGTTGACGGAGGATGTCAGGGAGGAGCCACCATGGTGTCTGCTCTACGTAGATGACAGTCTTGGTAGCCGAGAACAGGGAAGAACTGGAGGGGAAGCTTGAAAGGTGGAGATATGCCTTGGCGAGTAGAGGTTTAAGGATAAGCAGGAAGGTGTCTGGTGTCATATATGATAGGAGAGTCCTATAAGATTAAAGAGCAGAGTGCACAAGGCAGTGTTCAGACCAGCAATGACATGGATTGAAAGCAGCATCAATAAAGAAAACAGAGGGCAGAAAGTTGGACGTAACCGAGATGAGGATATAGTTCCACAAACATCAAGCAACAAGTGTTTAATATCCTATTTGCTCTACCTCGTAAACAATACTCAAGGGGAATTATAATAATTGTTAAGTTGTTTTTCACAAGTGTTGACAGTCGAATGGTACGAGTACTCGTCATTGACGTCTTAAGCTGTTGCCGTCGGTGGATCAGATCCCCAAGGTGACGAACAGCTTATATCAATTACAATTCTCCTTCGGTATTATTACAGAGATCGACAGAATTTCATATCAAACGTTATGCGTAGCTTAATTTTTGTATATATAAATAATCTCAAAAATCTCACGGTGATATGACGAAAATTTATATATATGAAGATAAAGATATATATATATATATATATATATATATATATATATATATATATATATATATATATAGTATATTACACATTCACAGGTGAAAAATAAGAGACGGGGTGTAGGCCCTGACGGTTTTGACTTCATTTCCCAAGCCATTGACGAAGGACTGATAGATAGTTTATAAACAACAGACAGTACTGACAAACACACACACATCCGTTTGAGACTGTATATATATTATATAATATATTATATATAATATATACATATATATATATATATATATATATATATATATATATATATATATATATATATGTATGTATGTATGTATGTATGTATGTATGTATAAAGCTGTATATATGGAGAGAACGCTTAGGAATGGAGAACCTTTTCAATCTTCTCTACATGTAGCCAACTTTGGTTGGGCAACAGCCAAGAACCTATTACAACAAAAAGTGGAGCTGTTCCCTAATAACAGCATGCACTGTCATTTTAAAAACAAACCAGTAAAATAAGCCAATCGAGTTTACTTACAGCATGAAACTCTTAGCCGACGCCCATGAAACTTAGCCACAGTCCGGTGGTGGCCTATGCCACGGTCCATGAATCTCAACCACGGTCTGGTCGTGGACTGTGTTGTTGGTACCTATAGCAGTGCTGTAAGTATGATTATGGCTAACTTGAACACCAAATAAAAAAAATACCGAAGCTAGAGGGCTGCAATTTGGTATGTTCCATGATTGGAAAGCAGATGATTAACAAAATAATTTGCAGCCCTCTAGCCTCAGTAGTTTTTAAGATCTGATGGCAGACTGAAAAGTGCAGATGGACAGACAAATAGCCATCTCAGTAGTTTTCTTTTACAGAAGACTAAAATTACAACCAACGATGAACACCAAAGACGAGATCCCCACCCTCCTCTTCACCTACAAATGTCGCCTGCTACGCGACACAATATCTAAGAAAGTACGGATTTCTGATCGCCCCTCTCGTTTCTAACAAGACTTATGAAAATCTGGCCATAAAACTTAGCAGTGGTACACTTTCATCCATCCAGTGATTAAGATAGTGAAAAATGGGAGTTGGAGTGGCTGGACAGCAAGATGATAAGGCACCATGTTTCAAGGCTCTTCAGACACAGGAGCTGCTTTGACCTTATGTGTGAAAACATTGGTAGTATCTTAAAGGATCGTGTTGAAACGCGCACAGTGAACTATGATAGTATACCAAGCCTCGACGACCTGCGAAGAGAGGTGACTGAAGTGCCCAGGGAAATGGAGTTTGAGTCTCAGCTTTTTTGCTATTTGCTAAAATCATACCCCTCAAGAATGCAGGCTGCAGTACAGGCAGATGGAGGCCATACAAAATATTAAATACTCAGAGAGAAACTTAAATAAATACTTTTGTTTTTGTCCATTTCAATTTTAGTTTATGCTGTAGAGGGGGGGGCCCTCTAATTTCGAAACACCTTGTATATGCTAAAATTGATAATCTCACAATTGATTATATATATATAAATATATATATATATACATAAACGTTTATGTTATACATATACATGCAAACATTAAGCTATAAATATCGTTTAATATCACATTCACTCAAATATCGGAATATCGTACACCAAAGGGGAATTTATATACAAATGAAGAGCGATCCGTCAACAAGTGACCTCTAACAACTGAATGGTTGGGGTAAGGCGAGGCTAGCTAGCCATTAAGCACGCTTGATAGCCTAATGGCTAACATCACTGGACAGTTGACGGATAGCTTTTGACTTAGGCTATAAATTCCCCTTTCGTATGTTGTTCCGAGGTCGAGCGAATTTGATATCAAACATTGTGGCTTAATGGTTGTGAATATAAAAATGTCATGGTATATGAGAAATTTAATATATATGCATATATATACGTATACACACACATACGTTAAAGATTGTTAGTTTGTTTTTAACGGAAATTACTACCATCAAAAGTTTGGAATGGCTATGGGAAATCCCCTTTCCACAGTACTTAGCAACCTATATATGGAATTTTTTGAAGTAAAAATATTACCTGGTATTTTGCCTAAGGGAGTTCTTTGGTTTCGTTATGTTGATGACATTCTGTGTTTGGCCCATGTGCGAAAATTTGAACATAGTTTTTGACAAGTTAAATAATTTGGTACCTTCTATTAAATTCACCGTTGAAGAAGAAAATAATTGTTCATTACCGTTTTTAGATGTTTTGGTTCATAGAAGGGATAGAAGCTTTGTGTTTGATGTTTACAGGAAGCCTACCAATGTCTGTTCTTATATCCACTATTATTCAGACCACCCTGTTAATGTAAAACTCGCAGTTTTTTGTAGCAGGTTTTTGAGGGAACTACGGATATGCAGTTCAGAATTCCTTGACTCCGAGAATTGTAAAATTTATGACGTAGGAAATAGGTTGAAATACCCAAAGTTTTTAATTGACAAATCTTTGCAGAAAAATAGAAGTATCTTTTATTCTTTTAACAATAGGGAGCCTTTTGTGAGAGAAAATATCTTGACACTGCCATATAATGTAAATCTTTCTTTCATTCAGAAATTACTCAAAACTTTAAAGATAAATGTGGTATACAAAAATTCAGGAACACTTCAAAATATTGTGCGTAATTCCCCAAAACAAACTAGTGGCTGTATTTACACGATTCCTTGTGCTGGCTGTAATCACAAATACCTTGGTCAAACTGGTAAAGAACTAGATTACCGTCTAAAACAACACCGTTACGCAGTTAGAACAGGTCAATCGACAAGTGCTTTATTTGTACACATGAATGATTTTAACCACGGTATAGACTGGAAAAATTCATCTCGGGTAATATTTTGTAACCATATCGTAAAAAGAAACATGATTGAAACTGCCTTTATTAAGCATTTTAACGATCAACTTATGAATCCTAGTTCAGGTCTTTTTAAATTAGATAGTTGCCTTGTCTATAAAATTGTAGGGAAATACAATGCCACCTTTTAGCAACAACCTGTTATACTAACTGCAGTTTCAGTTCTTCAGCACTTTTAAAGTATTCTTACTTGTTTGGATGTGACAATTTGTAACGATAATTTGCTTGTTAATGGCTTTGATCTTTATTCTGTGAAATTTTCTTGTTTATGTTTCTATTTATTTTACTTTGTACCCCGAAGAAGTGTACGCAGCACACGAAAAGCGCTTGGTACCTGGTCTTTAATTTTTCATCTTTCATGTGGCTATTTACGTACATACATACATACATACATTCATACATACATAAGTCGAATCCCGATTTACGAAGTAGGGCATGTGCTTCTTTCTAGAACAAGGCGATACTCAACCAAAGTACGTATATAAACTAATAATTCTTTGATAAATTTAAATTAGTGTACCATTCCCATACCTCATAAAATCAGACTTTTATTGAAGGAGTACATTTTTAATAATACTTATCTACTTGAACAACGAATGTGAATTAAAAAAAAAAAAAAAAAAAAAAAAAAAGTAAGAAAACGTCACGTGCCATCTTGCTCACGTGGCTTCACGACATCCGGTAACGATTGACGTGGCAGGCTGAGGCGACTCTCATATGTGACTGCAACAATTTCAGTCCCTTTATATTTTCCTATAAAATTTTGTTATAACGAGGGTGAGACTAAAAAGAACTATCAAAAATTTAAAAACTAGTTTGTAAGTTTTTATTTATCTATTTTCTTAACATTAGACTGCGTTATTATGTCTACTCTACAGGATGCAACTAGATTTTACAGGCATACTGCTCGAGTATCGCTGCAGAAACTGACAATATTTACTTGCATAATGAGGTGATTCAGTTGAAATCTAATAAACATTAAACTATTATGATAGATGAATTCTAAACAGCTTCTATTTGCATATATTATATTCCTTCGTTGTATTCTAACATACGTTACGTTACAAAAACTACGGTGTTGTTAGAAAATAGGTTCTGATAAGAACAAAAAATGTTCTGATTCAAAGTTTGTGAAAATTATGGATTTTTTTTATGACGGGACTAACGAATAATAACGTATATCTTAATGCATATCTTACCCGACTGCCACAACTCAATATTGGATTTTTAATTCTGTGCTCTTTTGTCTTAGGTTTAATTCGCAAAACATACTAAAATCTACAACAAATTTACTGTCACCTACCGAGACATTTACCGTCTTTTGAATTTGTTTTATCATTCATTTTCATGTGACTAGCAAACACGGTGCTATTGGGAGAGGTTAAAATTTAAAAACTTAATTACAGAATATTTTGTGTTTACTGCACTATGAGGCTTGCAATGCCTTACAAAAGGCTCGTTTCAAACCTAGGTCTATAGGCCTACATTTTGCCACATGCATTGCAAAATAATACTGTCTCTACTGCAATATGAGACTTGCAATGCCTTACACAAGGCTTCGTTGAAAACTAGGCCTATAGGCCTACATTTTGCCAACACGCATTATCTTGGGGCTTTTCATTTAGGTTAAAGCTATCATTTTCAAAGGGTGATGCACACGGGCGTTTGGCTTTCGATTGTTTTGAAATAATTAAATAGGTCTTTTCCAAGTGCTCGTTTGAGTAACGCTGGCTGGCGATTGACGATGTTTTGATATTTACATTTTACGGCAGACATAGGAAAAATCTAATCAGTATAGCTACAGTATGTCAATTTTTTTAGGAGCTATGAATCACCTGACATCAACTGGACATACGAAATTCGACAAAAAAATATTGCTAGGTCTTTTCAGCGCCATTCGAATCTTATTCACTAATTGTTACCTCCCCACCTAAACCAGCTGAACAGTTATACAAAATACTCGACATGACCATATTCAGTGACTCACAATAGCACAGAAATGTTTGAAAACGTGAAATAAATCCAAGCAAAGTTTAACTGCATTTGGTACAGCTGTGTGAAAAGTGCTCAGAACTTACCTTTCTCTCACTAGGCCTATGCGGTTTCCTCTGTTTACCAGCTCAATTCCATTTACAATCAAAATTCATGTTCAGCTTTTGCCCTCCTATCGGTTGGAAAGACGTGTCATTTTAACTGACATCAAGGCTAACGGTGACAATCTTCGTGCTTGGATCAGTAGATATTGTTTCTTCTTTCCAGAACAAAGTCCTTTCCATGGTTCCACTTGCAGCAGGTAACTTGAAAGTTGATAAAACTTGACAGTATCAATTACACTTATGTTTCATTAATTCTCTTCAAGATATCTGACTCTGACGAATATTTAAAGAATATCCAAAAGCTTTAGCACTTCATTAGTCCACTGATATCGCGAGGAAGTACAGAACACAAGAGAGGAGGAATGAGCACTATCCGAATTGAACGAAAGCACGTGTTCTACTGACAGACCGACTCTACAGAAACCGCTTGTTCTGATGGACCAAAGAGAACCTAGCTAAACTCTGTTTTTTATTTCCATCTGTCGCGCATGGTAACACTGCGTCCTGGGCTTTAAATAGTTACTCTATGTGTAAGTTTCAGGTAAATAAAATGATATCTTGGTGTACATTTTAAGTAGCCTTGTTGTTTTGCTTAAAGAAGAAACGCCAGAGAAAGCGTCGTTGAATGAAGAGCTGGTGCTCTCTCTGGAAAGTTCTGACACACTTTTCAGTGAACTTCGTTCACCGATAGATTTTTTTCTTTTAAAATCACGTAGAAACCAAACTTTACAATCAGAGTAAGGTTGAGGTTAATATGCATACAAACAATATAATATATAAAACTGGCAGAAAAAACGACACGAATTAACAAATTTAACGGAATATTTAGAAAGCCCAAACTATCGTTCGGTGAAATAAGAGGATTGATCTTAAAAATCTCAGTAACCATTTACTTGCGCTATTGGATTCGAATATTGTATATTTAAGACTCAAATTATTAAGTTAATAATGTCGATATCTGTAAATATTCGTTTCAATCTAAAATAAAGGCAAAAAAACAAACCATTCAACATGAATCGGTTGACTGCCAACTTTATCGTGATGGGTCTTGATTGTTGGCTTGCCAAGAAAACACGGAAAGCTTTAAATAAATTACGTGAAGAAAGGGTTATATGAGTAAAAGTTGAATAAAAAATAACTAATATTTAGAATTTAAAACGTGTAGGACTAACAGACCAAATGATAAAGTGTCACTTAAGAAGAATTCTTTTTTATTGTAAGTCTCTTATAACATTCATATTGCTTTATTGTCACAACGTTAAACCATCATAAGAATTGGGCATTTATATCATCATAGGCCTATTATAAAGATAAGACCGTTAGTCTCTTAATAGTAGTATAGGCAGGCCTACCATGAAAATGACACTATATCATAATAGGTCTATAATATGGATTTGACCTTAATATTACTACAAACCTATATTTGAATTAGATATTTGTGTCAGTGCAGGTCTACTATACGAATCACGGTTTCATTTCGTTATAGCGCTATTATATCCTGTGCATATTTTAGAGAAACTGTTTTATCTTATTATTATGGCTTCCCTTTGATAACGATCCACCTCCACTTCACGCAAACGTTAAATATGCAGAGGTAGGAAGTGGGCTTAGGATCTACGCTCATTTCCTTCTTCATCTTAATTATAATTTTCATCATCGTTTATCACTTATAACTATTATCCTGAAAACATCAACCATCACGGAAGAGCCAATAATTACTGCAGCAGCCCTATGGGGATTGATGGCTGCCATTGGTCCACGGGAACTTATAAAAGTAGACGCACAATTGAACAGTTCCTAACATAATAGTGTTCTCAAGAGATTTTGGTGCCATCATTGAGAGGCATGCTATTTCCCGAGCCAGAACCAATATATGTGGTCATGGGCAACTCTTCTGTCTATAATGCCCAAAATGCCCCAGATCGGTTCAGATAACATCCACACGTAATCAGAATCGAATGACCAGCAAAGTCACCTGACTTAAATTCCACTGAAAGTATTTTGGGTTATATATAACTAATGAAGGGGTTGCAGGTAATACCAAGATCAGGAATCACGTGATAAGACGTGATAAGTCAGCCTGGGAGTCACTTAATCCTAAACGGAACGAAATAAACATTTGTGAAATGATAGAGAGTTCAATGTCTAAGTGATTATATGTTAACTGACAATAGAGGTTCATACGAGAGGGGGGGAACGCACGGATCTTTAAATTTGACTATATTTGTAGTTTTATGTAGTAATGGTTTGTCTATGCATTCATTTGTTTATCCATCTGCTTATTTACCTTCATTTCTCTATAAGAAACATATAGGTCTATGTGAAAAATGTTGTACAGACTTAATATATTGTTGAGTATATTTAGTAGAGTAGGGATAAATATAATTATTCATATTATTATATTAAATATTTCACTTACGTAATATTTTAAAGGATTATGTTGTAGTTCGTCACAGTAATGCTGAGCAAAGAAATACATGTGGTTATGGCAAGCGAATGGAAATTTATTTAAGAGCAGCAAGCAACGCAGCTTAATAAGTTATAGTAGTATTAACATCTGCTAAAGCCAATGAGAACCAAAGGGAAAGTATCGTAAAGAAACTTGATGATAAAAACAGCGCAACCATTATTTTCTCTACAAGAGTACTTTTTCCTGTAGTAGGCTACACATGACCTGAGACTGCCTAGTGATTTATATGACGTGAGGGGTGGCATCGTGAAAGTTGCCAGTGAATGTTTTTTTTATAAAATCTCTTCCGAAACACACTGACTGTTATCAGACTTAAGATTTAGTTTTTCATTGTTTATATTAATTAACATATATAATTACTCCTGTTATATTTTGCATGTTTTCGTCGCATCTAATCGCCTCTAAAACAGTATAGTTATATAATTGCAATACAATTCTGATGAATAAAGCTCGCAAGTGCTCACCGATGTTGTTTCATCTGTGAAGTCAGAGACCTCGTTATTGTTCTATGGTAATAATCTACTCTACAGGAGTTTCCTAGTACCGTAGAAATAATACTTCCTGTAAGCAATATAATGTCGATTCATAGAATTCATTACAGACTGAACCATTCTTCTTCGAATCCCCTTATCTTCGTCACTGCTTTCCTAGTTTTATGCTCGGTGAATTAAGCTGCTTCTAAACATCTTATAGAGTAGCATTTGGGCATTTCTCACTATAATTCCCCAGCAGTATTTCATATTCCTCCCTTTTCTTATTTCTGTTGCTATACTCCTCTGCTTTCTCGTTCCAGAGGGATGGATGGCATCCCCATCTGTAAGCGAATCCATTCTCATATCAAATCCCCCTCTGCTTCCTTGAAATTTTGGCTAGCTTCGGACGCGTTATCACGGTAGTCGTAATGTGGAAAGTGAGGTTTATTGTCAATACCACTTTCAAACGAGAGACTTGGTACTGTCAGATTAGATCGTTTCAATACTATTAAACAAACCTTCTACTTTTCCTTTAGAAGCTAGACGTTTAATGGTTTTGGCAATACCGGAATATTAGTCAATTTACCGTGTAGGGGTCCGTGTGGATGAGTTTTTTTGAATGCTTATTATTGGACTTATAATTGCATGCCTCGACAATTTGGTTATGCATTAGGTATTCAGGTATCATCTGTTTCGTGCATATATTTGAATGCCTTCTACACCTATACTTTTTTTTTTTTTTTTCATCTGTCCATTCGCGTTGGTGTTAACACTGCGTCCCGGGCTATAAATAATACCCTGTTTCGAATATTAACGGTGTAATTCGCATACATTAAATTATCAAAACACTTTTCAGTTGCAAATGTACACCCAGATATCCTTTTATTTACCTAAAACTTACACATAGCGTAACTATTTAAAGCCCCGGACGCAGTGTTACCATACAAAAACACCACAGGCAGATGGACAGGTGGAGAAAAACAGAGTATAGAGGAGGCGATTCCTGACAAAAGACAGCCCTCCACTTTTCATTGAGACATTTGGGAAAAGGTTGCTAGCTGCGTGTAGTTTTCCACACTGGTAGAGAATCCACCAGTCGCCATCCACTATCAAAGACCTTATAAATTTTCGACTCTCACTTTGTAAACAGATACCAGTTTGGTTACATGGACATTGGCGCCTCATATCGGTAGCGCATTTAAATTGCCAATTACTTAGTGAATGAATCACTTGTCACGCTCAAGTGAAGCAAGCATAAAATGCGCCGAAGTTTCTTCGGCGCAATCGAGTTGTCTGTATAGTGTATAATGCTGTATGAAACTTTCAGCCACGGCCCATTGGAACTCTCAGCTGCGGCCCATGAAACTCTCAGCCATGGCCCTTGAAGCTCTCAGCTGCAGCCAATGTAACTCTCAGCTGTGGCCCATGAAACTTTCAGTCGACCGGTGGTGGCCTGTGTTGTTGGCAACTGTAGCAGTGCCAGAGGCACGATCATGGGTAACTTTAACCTTAAATAAAAAAATAAAAAAAACCACTGAGGCTAGAAGGCTGTAATTTGGTATGTTTGATGATTGTAGGGTCGATTATCAACATACCAATTTGCAGCCCTCTAGCTTCACTAGATTTTAGGATCTGTGGGCGGAGAGAAAAAGTGCGGACGGACAGACAAATCGCCATCTCAGTAGTTTTCTTTTACAGAAAACTAAAAATGTCTTCTAACCACATAAAAGGCTATTTAATGATGACTTCATATTAACCTACATCCATTTGTGCTCAAATAGGACTGAAAATAAGATTTATGATTATGAGAGTGCCATAGTATTTCTATTTGGTGTTAAAATTTATATCAAGTTTTTAAAATTTGCACCAACTTTGCACATAGTAAATGTATCAACTTATTTTCAGAATAAAGATATTAAATCCAATACGGGACTTATTCTTGTCTTTGTTTAGCTATTTTAATTTTGAAATCAGCCTATAATACTCTTCATACTTATGGAGTACCTGAATAAATAGTTTTCATTATTTATCATGTTATTTATTAACAACGACTGTCAGTGGACAATAAACATGAATATATAATGAACGTCCTTATTTCCATTATAAAATCCTGGCATGTTGCCAGATATAATATAAATAAATTCTTTTTCATGACAACACTTGTTTTAAATATGTTTACAGTCGACGATGACTCTTATCAGACTGAATAAACATGTATATAAAAGCTCATTCTTTTTATTTACATGAAGGAAAATCATTCTGATAAACAGGTTTACCTATTCATTTATAATTAATGACTAATTACATTCGTCTGAAAGGCGAATTTGTATAGCAGAAGCCAAAATACAGATTCAAAGCTGCTTAGTCTATAGAGTTGATTTTATAGTTTAACGTTAACTAAGACCCAAAAGCGTTGCCAAATATTTTTGCAATGCTTACCATGGCAGTTTTCAAAGTAGGGCCAATATATCCTTGAATCTACCATATTTTCCAGCATGCCATCATGAATATTTCCTCGAGAAGGCCCTTGCGACGCTCCTGATTGGCTGTTGATAACCCAATCACAGGGCTGAAAACTCTCAGTCTCTCTCAAGATGTATGTTCCTCAGGAGAAATGGAGCATACATCCAGCCTATGTGAACTCTCTCTCTCGAGACTGTGAGATTCCAACCCTGTGATTGGCTTATCAACAGCCAGTCAGGAGCGTCGTAAGGGACTGGCCTAGACATCAGATGCAATGTTGATGTGAATCTACTATAGCAGGCTTCGAAGTTACCCTGACTAGTCTCGTCAAGTCTGAAAATGCTCAGGTTGTTATAAATCATCAGGTCACATACATGGTCAGTCTACAACTACACTAAAATGACACTTAACACATTCATATGAGTTTAGTCTAAAATAAAAAATATACTCGCCATTCTTCTTTTTCTCGGGAGTGTAAACAATTTATGCTTACTGTTTTGTTTCTTCCTGTCGGAGCAGCCGAAGATGGCGCAGTCTGCACCGCCCAATAAAGTGTTCCATATTGAGACGCTACTGTTCACGATAACAATCCTTGGACTCTAACTAGTGAGCCGAATTTATATATATATATATATTAATATTATATATATATATATATATATAATATATATATATATATATATATATATGATGAATATTGTGTATGCAGGTTTTGTCACCCCCCCTGTTGGAAGCGGCTCAGTGACAATATTACAATATATATATATAATATATATATATATATATATATATAATATATATATATAGATATATATAATATATATATATATATATATATATATATATATATATATATATATTTATATATATATTATATATACATACACATATATATAGATATATATATAGATATATATATATATATATATATAATATATATATATATATATATATATATATATATATATATAATATATATATACATATACACACACAAAGTAAAGCATATCTTATACAGCAAAGCGACAAAGTATATAGATCAATTTCAAATCCAATAGCAAGGCATTTAATATGCAAGATTTACAACAGAGAGTTTTTTGAAACTTTCATTTCTAGTCCTCGTGTGCATTTGGGACATCGTTGTCAAGTGTTTTAAAGTTGATTTCCTTTTGCAAGTTGTTGGCGTGAGTCCGCCTTTCAGTTCATGTATTTGGTTAAATTAACATAGTTTAATTTCAGACCAGATCATCATATCCCACCCCATCCAGAGACAGAACCTTCCCAGTCGGGGGGAAATTTTCGACAACACTAGCCATTTTTTGCACCTTTGATATTTAATATAAATTTTGACAAATACGTAATCCACTATCCACTACTTCTCGTTTTAAAGATTTGACCAAAATAACTTCCTAGTGGCTCTAAATCATCTATCATTTGACAGAGAACGCAGTGGCTGTTAATGAATTACTTTGTGAAATATTCATGCCTTAGGAGTCTTTAATTATTCACCATTATCACTAATTACACTGACAATTAATAACACTCATCACTAATGGAGTGATCTGAGCAGAATTTCGTGTCTTGACGACTGAAAATTTGCCCTGTTTATCTTGGAAAATCCTCAGAGCTCTCCTCCTTTCACTCTCTTCGAGTTTTATCTCCTTGATTTCTCACAACAGCGGGGACTGAGTAATGCGATTTGCCGTTTCTGTTTGACCTATTGTGGCACCCAAACACACAGCAAGTGTTTACCATATTTAAAGGATTAATAGGTAATACCATTGCAAATTTCCGAAAAATCGTTCTTACCATGATCGTGTGCGTCGCATTTGCTCATCACAGCTGACCTACAACATGGCCGACTTCCGCGTTTACATCCGGACCTCACCCTGGATAGAAAATTATCTATTAGTCTGGACAAGAATCTTATGTACTGTATAAACAATGACTTCTATTGGTGGAGATCATCTGGCATGAGGTGCCGTAGAACCGGCCGCTTACCACGGACAATCCGATATATACTCGTTTGGCTGAAGAAAAACTATGCAAAAGCGCTCGTTTGTTTTGGGTGCTACATCAAACAGCTGGACAAGTTGAATAGTTCACCCCATGCTAATAGTAGTGATTAAAATTGCTACTCACACCTTTTAGATGTTTGCTTGACATGCACTGCCTGTGTTACCCTATCAATGTTCATCGTGACAAGGAATAAATGCATTGGCCCTGGAGTAGACCTTGCTTAACACAAGGATAACATGCACTGCAGAGCAAAATCCGTTGCTAAAGTCACAGACCGGTGGCGGAGATAAACAGCTGGCAATGATGTGATGATTTAGATCAAGCTAGCTTTATGCTAGCACTTGCTCTTGCACCAAAAACGGAATGCCAAGAGAGGGTTAACTTTTGTTTTACTTGATGCCTTATACCCTTTAGGAGGTAGGTCAGTCATCCTTTCCGGGGTTAAGTGCCACCAACCACCAGACCCCCCACCCCCCAAGCCCTCACCGCACCTGTCCTTTCCTCAGGCTTGGGGAAGATAAGGGCATAGTTATCCACTGGTTCTGATAAAGAATATATGAATAACATCAGATAATGAAATCGCAAAAACTCTTCAGTAACTGATTCAAACAAGGCTAAAATTGAGCACATCTTACAATGGTTTTTTAAGAATACTTCACAGAGAAAATGTCAACGGCAGAATAAATATCACGCATCAGAACATTTAAGATTTTTCTTGTTAACTGTCATGGAACTTTTGCCGAAATCAAAGTTGATCATCAAGTCAAAATATCGTAACTGAAAGAAACAGGCTCTGATTCTCCCTAGTGTTTGACCGTCAATACACTGATTCCATTCCCCTTTTATTTCAGGGAAAGCTATTTCTCTTTACCCGCTATGCTCTCGTTACAGAGAGGGCCCGAATCTCACTCGTTTTCAACTTTTATCTAGATAAGAGTCCCTCGTTTCGGAATTTGGGTTCCTTTTTTCTTGCACAGTAAAAGCCATCCTTCTTTTAAAGTCAGTCCTCATTCATTCCTTTACAGTGCTCACCGTCTCAGTGTTACTAGATCTTTGCCCTTGCATCCTTGATTCACCTTGCCATGAATAGGCCTCTATGTTTGTTTGTTTGCGTGGTGTTTTTTCGTTGCATGGAACCAGCGGTTATTCAGCAACGGGACCAACGGCTTTACGTGACTTCCGACATCGGCGAAAGTGAACTTTTATCACCAGAAATACACATCTCTCACACCTCAATGGAATGGCCGAGAATCGAACTCGCGGCCACCGAAGTGGCAGACCAAGACCATACCGACTACGCCACTGAGGCGCCCTATATATGTTTGTCCCTTATTGAGTTACAGGTTTTTTCCAAACTGCAAAATCCTACTTTCTCGGTGTCTCAATCTGCGCCCCTTTTTTAAAGTTGATAGCCTATGTTACTCTTTTATTCCAGTTGGCGATGACACTAGTTTCAGGGACCTCGAGTCATCGTTTTTCTCAAATATCTTTGGAACTAATTGTTTGATCGAGATGGTATTTTGACACAGTATACAAGACACCTCCCGCTAATCTTTGGTAATACGTTGCATTGTCAAATGGTGTTAATTAAGGCGTTTACTCTTTACTTACAAGATGTTGCCAAGCACCGCCAACCTCCGTTTTCGAACGTCCTTCACCCCCACCCCACTCCTTCCTGTCTCGGCCTCACTTTCCTGCCTATTATATTAAGTAATATTAAATGTTTTGTAGATTCTGTGTTCATTTAATTACCGTTATTGTATTTTCTTAATTTATATAAATGGGAGTTGGCTATAGAAAGCGCATGACTGTCACCCTGCTCACCAAGGCCAAGAGAGAGAAAGTTTGCTCAATTCCCCCAAATCCCCAAGTAGGCGGAGCTTTGCTTACTTATTTTTGCGTCAGCAGGTGAATTGCCGTAAAGAAAAATAATGGGTATAATTTGGGAGACACTACTATCACTATCATAATATTGTATGTGTTTCTTTATTCATAAAACAATACAAGAACGTTTCTACTAACCTAACGCCAGTAATAGGGATGTAATTCTTGTACTATACTGAGTTTAGTGAATGGGTTGCGTTACATGCATCTTGAATTATATTACTTATCATTAATGTAAAGTTACGCACTACGTATATTCACATACATACCTATCTTTGAGTGTGTTATGAAGATTCACTTACCTATTGAGATTGATCCTTAATCTATTGTCAGCTTTCTCCATGTTTTATATGGTTAACAGTCATATCGGAAATGCATTTCTGCAACGATGAGAACAAAGTCACATGGCAGCCATGACAGCAATGAAAAATCCGTCTCCATCAATTACGCAGTGAATACTTATAGTGCGACTGCTGCAGCCGACAGACAACCCCTTAGCATAAGGAACGACCTCGATTGCTTCTTATCAAATCGGCCGAATGCGACGTGAAAGCAAAAGTTTGAGACGAGGATCTTCGTTTTTTGATAACCGTCATGTTTCCCTTTCCATCGTTCCACTTCTGGGTTTAGCTCAATTTTTCTTTAGCGTTCGATGTTTATATAGGTAACTTTCATCGTTGGGAAATGTTTATATACGACTTTAGACTCGCAATAAATACTTACTGGGACTCTTGAATAAAATAATACTGATTATAATGGTAGAGTAACTCCATAACTCCATTTTTTTACATTTTACTGGTGCTTGCAAAGGCATTGTGGGTAAAGAAAACTTGCCTTGACTATTACTGTCCATTTTTAGTTTGCTGTTAAAGAAAAAATATTGAGATGGCTATTTGTCTGTCCGTCCGCATGTTTTCTGTCCGCCCTCAGATCTTCAAAACTACTGATGCTAGAGGGCTGCAAATTAGTATGTTGATCATCCATACCCCAATCATCAAACATACCAAATTACAGCTCTCTGGCCTAAGTAGTTTGGACTTGATTTAAGGTTAAGTTAATCATAATCGTGCTGGCAAAGATAAAGGACAGGTCACCATCGGAGCATTGTTAAAGATTCATAGGACAGCATTATACTAAGACCACCGATAGATAGATCTATTTTTGGTAACCTTGATTATACGCTATACAGAAAACTCGATTGCGTGGAAGAAACTTTTACTTGTTTTATATTGTTTTCTAGATAGGTAAATATTCCGTAACGTCATTTGCATGCGCTCAGTTTTGAGCAAAAGGACGATCCTCTGCTGGTAAGCTATATCGTTGATTAATCATATCAGTGCGATCATCAACAGATAGCAAATATAACAAATATAACTGAGGCTGCTATTTTAACCAAACCGTTTCAAGAGAGAGCATTTTACACAAAAATGGGTCGACCCAGGTAGGAGGCATTTCATCAACAACAGATTATCGAGGGACAAAAGGTAAATACATTCTAATGAAATTCACCGACTACGCGTATGTAATTAATTATATAGGGAATGCAAGAATAATACAACGTTATTGCATACGATAAAAAAACATAGCTAAAAAGTAAGAAGAAAGACAGTTGCGTTACTCGTTAGCCAAATATAGCCCAGGAGTCTGGTAAGATAGAAAGATATATATATATATATATATATATATATATATATAATATATATTATATATATATATATATATAATACACACACATATATATGTTTGTATATATTATATACATTTAATTATGCATATATATATATAATATATATATATATATCAATATATTTATATATATATATATTTTTTCTTTAATTTTTCTTGTTTTTCATCTTAAACAATAAACGTACATTGTTTCTTACATAGTTACAACAATTAGTAATATATATATATATATATATATATATATATATATATATATATATATATATATATATAGATATATATATATATATATATGGTATACGAGTGTGTGTGTGTGTGTGTAAATAACTGCACAATGTTCTTGATAATTTCAATAAGGAAATGAAAAGTTAAAAGTTTTCACGGAGGGTAAACAACATGATATCATGACAGGCGAGGTCGCACGAGCCTTGGGCGCATAAGCAAGACGAAAACGGGCAAACCACAACACCTTCAGAGGACTGAAATATTGAACACTTTGAGGTGTGGCAGATCGCCGAAGTCTCTCCCAAGGAAATGAATACGTGCTGCCAGATCCATTAAGTCCTTTGCCTTGGTCAGTAAGACGTGACTAGGTGCAAATGCTAAGCTTCATTCCGTAATTGCATCTGTAAAACAGTTCATTATCTTAGGCAAAACCGAGAGAGTTATTTCATTCCTCAAACTGAGGAAAATTATTACAGGGGAAGTTAGGTGCATGAGGCAATCTGCGTTTTTAATGTCTATATTTACCTTTGGCTTTTGTATATTTAGCTGACGTTTTCTAAGTTTTTCTGTCGAAGTATTTTCTAAACATGCTAAAAATAAGCACCATTACAAGAGCAAAAAAAATAAATAATCCACGATGGTTATAGCTAACAAGCTGTCTGACAGAAATTTCAAACTATCGTGTGAGTTACCGACTAATGAAAAATTGTATATTCAGCGAATCCGAAGTATACATGTTAATAACTTGTGGATGGGAATGAAGAAAACCTCTTTAGAGAAGACAGAAGTTACGAACGTCAAATTTACAATGTTAATATTTGAGAAAAGCATCACAATTACAATTGTAAATGGTTTTGTGAGATTAAATATGATTACAAAATGACTTGTTGCTGTACAAAATTCTTCTCATAAATTTTAAAACAGCTAATTTCATTATAATGTGCGGTTTTCCGACCTCAAGTTCCGCTCTCTACATACTTCTGTGGTCCCAAAGCTTATCGCAAATTATTACTCTGTTACTAAAATGTGCAAGTAGTTTTCCTTTGGTGTCTTTCATGTCAATGTTGAATACAACAAAACCTTTGCCAATGGCTACTTCTAAGAAAAAGAAATACAATATCGTCTACCATTTCAAAGTTCTATTGCAAAAACGCATATGACGAACAATATTGATTACCTGGATCAATGTCATCCATATTTGTTGCGTACTTGATAACCATTCAGTTTCGTTATTTCTTTAACATCCTTCCATTTTTCATCTAGATAATTTTCTTTGTTGCTGTTTAGTAACAAGTGTCAAGTGTCGTAACATCTCTCCAGTTAAGATCATGAGATTTAATTCCCTTGCAAAATGAAGCATGTGAGCCAGGTCTGAGTTTCAGTTCGCCTCCTTTTACCTCTGATTTGCTTGTTTTGCTCCTGTTACATATACTTTTCTGTGGAACAATCCATTACCTAGTGTCACTAGTATGCAGCCAATCCGTAAATATGCGGTAGCTACTGGTACGAGCACATTCCATCACTTTCATCAACTAACTGCAAAATTACACAAATACTGAATAGGTGTTACCTATTGCCAAGAATGTTCGTCGTCCTTTTACTGTAATATAGGATGAGGACTAACACTTATCCGGTCTTTGAACTTGCCATGTTGTAAACACGTATTCCCCGTTTTGTTGGTTTCCTAGGATTGAACACTTTGAATCCTGATCACCCTTCAGATACGATAATGGATTCATCTGCAGATAAGATTTCTACCGGGTGATCAACTCGCAAAAAGCGCGTTCAAAAGCCTTTTTTGTAAACTTTCGGTCGTTGATTTGCCATTGCGGTTTATTCTTTGGTTTGAGGAGAGACGTGCAGAACATACAATATCTGTACAAAAAAGCGTTTTCTGTTAAACGATCAGCTGGCAAATTAGGTTGAACCCGCAAGTCTTGCAATCGTACAATGACACAATAACGCAACGCTGAGAACAACTCCTTGCATGACCATTATCTGCCACTGCGGCAACACAGCTATGCCTAATCGGATTACTGCTTGCAAAGGACTATTCAAGTTGATTTTGGCATTGGCATACCTGTTTGTCTCGACGGCAATTTACTGAAATCATTTCAGCGGGAAAAATAAACAGAAAAGACCAGTGACGTTGCAAGGAAAATAGAAACGTCTGTCGGTATTTTCTTTATTATCGTCTCATACATTCTCCTTCTGATTAGCAACTGGCTCTAGGGAGCCTCTCTTCGACGTCAAAGTCATTATCCTGGGGAACGCTATCGGAGGAATCGCTCTCTATTCGAGGGGAAGTACATTATGACGAGCCATCATTTGCATCAGTGCCATTATCGTCGTTAGAGTGCCCTTCAGTTGACAAGATAAGCAAATAGTCTGCTATTTGAATCAGAGCCAAATCGCTTTTCTGGGAAATTATGGCGCTTTTACCAGAGCCGAATGAGCTCGTGTGAACGACAGGTCTCTTGACAATGAGTGTTGGAGACGTCTCTCGAACGCGGTCAGGACACGAGATATAGCTTGATATCCTTCGACAGAAAATGTATTACGTCTCTATTTCAGGCGAATGGGTATTTACGTGAGGGTACAAAGGAATATACTAAGATGAAGAACTGTTATTGGCTCATTTAAGATATTGAAAGACTTGTTCATACGAAGGGAAATTTTAATTCAATATTACAAGGGGTTTCAATCGAAAGGGATAGAATAGAATAGAACACAAAATTTAGGCCAATAGAAGAAGCTAAGGATCTTGACTACTGGGAAAGCCTACAATTTTTTAAATCATATAATCTAGAAAGGAGAAGAGAACGCTACATGATAATACAGACATGGAAACAGATAGAAGGAATTACCGAAAACACAATGGAGCTAAAAATATCAGAAAGAGCAAGCAGAGGTATATAGTGCCCAAAACTATATCAGGAAAACTAAGGAAAGCACTAAGGACATTAATCCACTACGCACTAGCATCGATAATGCCACGTCTATTCAATGCGTTGCCAGCTAATCCGAGGAACATATCAGGAGTGAGTGTAGATGTGTTTAAGAATAAGCTCGACAAATATCAAAGCTGCATCCCAGACGATCCAAGATTGGAAGATTTAATTCTCTGGTAGACGTTAGAGGTGCCTCACACTGAGGAATCTGGGGCAACATGAACGAGCTGTAAGGTCTGTAAGGTCTGGGACCTCTGAGGTCATTAAACGCTGTAACTGAAAATGACATTAAAAATGTTTGAAAGGGGCAACAGGTGGAAATCGCTGCAGTTGCAATATGAATCAATTATTAGGAGAGGGACGAAAGGAAGATGAAAGAAAGAGAATATGAGCGGAGGTTTACAACGAAAGGGTACGGTGCTGGCATGTCCTACATGCCCTCCAATTGCAAATCTACTTTGAGAGCAAGAGGCCAGTCAGTGTCCAAGGAGGTGCACTTATTTTACTTCTTCCATGAATTTCCTCACATGCCTGGGTCCATTTAATCTTGCTGTCAGTGCCAATATCAAGTGATTCCCTCAAAGAGGGACGTCCTTTCTTCCCACTGGGGCAAAGCGCTTTCTTTGACTCCTAAAAACACCTGCGACTTCCATTTCACCGAGATAACTCATGTTCCATGTCCCTGGTAGATCGCTGTCTTTCATTTGCGTAAGACAACCCATTCTCCTTCACTACTTAAATTTTATATGCCCAAGCTTTCACGTTCACTGATATCCTCAGGTTATTATCATTTACTTCACGGAATGGGTATATTTATGTACCTCAGTTTTACCAATCAATCTATACCCTTTTATTCTACTGAAAAAAAAAAAAAAACAGTAAAAAGGGACAATGTGTGATTCTGATTCGAGAGCTTTAACTGCGGAATAAACGTAGAAAACGGACGAAATTACGAAGTCCTTGGTTATGAAGGTAAACCACTTCAAACAACAAATATCTGAGTAACGTCACAAAGAGAAGAAAGAATCAGAGTCATTTTGGAGGAAGAAGAATAAAACAATAAACGAACAAAGAAGCTGTTCAGAAACGAATAAAATCCAGGACTGGTCAAAATGGAATGACAAGTTAAATGAGAAATGAAACTGATTGGTCGAAATGTGAAAATAAATGAGGGTCTTATTCATCATACATCAAAAATTTCTAAAAGAAATAAAATGAAAGAAACGAAAAACTGACGAATAAGTCTTGGGAAGTCAAAAAGCAATCACTTCTCTTTAGAGTAATTGCAACTGGGAAAAAATTCCCGAAATGTAAAATGAAATAAAACCCAATCAAAGTTAAATTGGAAAAATAAAGGAAAATGAAATTGAAAGAATGGCCAGATCGGAGGAAATATAAAAAGATTTTATTTTTCTTAAGAGCGACGCCGACTGGAAAAGATTTCTTGAACTGTGAAATCGCGTAAAATTTTACGAAATATTGAAAAAGAGCAATAAGAATTTTGCAAATATAAGACCAATTACTATCTGGATTAATATAAAAAATCTAAGAAAAACCCCCACAAAGTTAGAGAAAGCAACAAGTATATAATGCAAGTACAGGTTCTACCTTTTTCTATGTAGATGCCGATGGTAAAACCTTCCTATTACATTTAGAATATCCAGGCCCACAGGAAACAACATGGGAGCAATAAGCCTCGTAAAAATGGGAACGTTACAAAGATCAAGGAACACAGACGCAGACAAAAAATTCTCTAATCGTAAAACATAAACGTTTTATACCTACAGTGTGAACCCAAGTTAAAATTTTGAAGAAAAGGAGGTGATTAGCCCTTGAGAATATATGAAAGAATATTGCGACGAAGTGCAAAAATCAGAAAAAGTTTATGGTAAAATATGAAATTAAGGATACAATAATTCTAGGTGATGCTGGAATGCAGTATGAATTATTAAAAGTACATGAAAATACATTTCTAGGTAGAACTGGAATGCAGTATGAAATATGGAAAACACTTCTAGTTGATGTTGGAATGCAGTATGAATTATTAAGAGTATAAGAAAATATCTAGGTGGTGCTGGAATGCAGTATGAAACATTAAGAGTATAAGAAAATACATCTCTGTGTGGTGCTGGAATGCAGTATGAAACATTAAGAGTATAAGAAAATACATCTCTGTGTGGTGCTGGAATGCAGTGTTAAAAATATATGAAAATACATCTCCAGACGGTGCTGGAATGCCGTTTGAAATATTAAGAGTATATGAAATTTATACATTCCTAGGTAGCGCTTGAGTGCAGTATAAACCATTAAGAATCGATGAAAATGCATTTCCAGCTGGTGCTGGAATGCAGCATCAAATATTAAGAGTATATGAAAATAAATGTCTGTGTGCTGCTGGAATGCAGTATTAAAAATATATGAAAATACATTTCCAAGTGGTGCTGGAATGCACTAAGAAATATTAAGAGTATATGACATTTAAACTGTCCTAGGTAATGCTGGAATGCAGTATGAAATGGTAAGAGTATAAGACATTATGTAGGAAAAACATGAAAAGCTGCTACAAACTCTTTAAACTAATAAATAAGATCAAGGGGAAAATAATATATTACAACATATTAAGGAAACCAAAAAGTCAAACTAACTCAAATAATACGCATCAAATCTTTAAGTAGAACCGACAAGATAACACTATTATGAATTAAAAAAAGTAATGCGATACTTAGGTTGAAGGAAAACTCAAGGTAACACATCATATGTACATCAACTTCCTTTGGTAAAGGACACAAAACTCATTAACTTCGTAAAATGTAAATTGAATAAAATCTTGTATATGTTAACACACGAATAAAGCGGGAGATTTACTGAACTATAAACTCTCTCTCTCTCTCTCTCTCTCTCTCTCTCTCTCTCTCTCTCATACATATAAACATACATACATACATACATACACACACATAAATATATATATATATATATATATATATATATATATATATATATATATATATATATATATATATATATATATATGAACATATGTTATTTTAAATATATATTATATATATAGTATGTTACATTATATATATATATTAATATATTATATATAAATACACACAGACATATATGTATATATATATATATATATATATATATATATATATATATATATATATATATATATATATATATATATATATATATATATGTGTGTGTGTGTGTGTGTGTGTGTATGTATGTGTGTGTGTTCTTGTATGTGTATATGTATGTATGTACGTATGTATGTATGTGGGCGTGTGTCCTAAAGTATATTTACGTTAATAGTTAAAAAATATTGAAAAATCATAGCTTTCTCCCATCACTGGGGGATTTTTTAAACAAAGTTTGGGCCAGTGTAAGCTTTCGTTTGGTCTATGATGCCAACACGTTCATTGTCTATAAAGGGGAAAGGTGTTTGCGTTGTTAAGATAAGTATAGCTAAAAAAGAGTACAGAAGTTTTTTGCCAACGAATTTATATATACATTTATACACATATCTAATTATATTATTCATTTATATATACATATATACATTAAATATATATGTGTGTGTGTGTATGTATGTATGTACGTATGAATAATTTACAAGCAAATACAGAAAAAAACAAGGATGTATAAGGTTCATGCAACAAAGGAAATTATTGAAATATTTTTTTTGGATTTCTCTTCCTAACACATTAATTTAAACTGGACGATCTACAAGAATTATGGAAAAGTGAGAGAGAGAGAGAGAGAGAGAGAGAGAGAGAGAGAGAGAGAGAGAGAGAGAGAGAGAGAGAGTAAAATAAAATAAATTAATCACAGAGACCCCGGAAAATCTTTTCAATTTGAAGTCTTAATCTCTTCTGTTATTGGGTACGTATAATATATATAATATATTATATATATATATATATATATATATATATATATATATATATATATATATATATATATATATATATATAAAGTATGTAGCATATTTATATATTGGCAAATTTGTGTCATGTTCGCTGTAATATTTTTCTATACTCACCACCGTTAAGCTGCAAATGTTTAGCTTCAAATTTACGTAACCTCTGAATAGAATAGAATAGATTATGGAGTTTAGGCCAAAGGCCAAGCCCTGGCGCCTATGAGGTCATTCAGCACTGAAATGGAAATTTACAGTAAGAAGGTTTGAAAGGTAATGGGCGGAAAACCTCGTAGTTGCATTACGAAACAATTGTTAGAAGAGGGTGGAAAGTAAGATGGAAAAACAGAATATGAACGGAGGTACAGTAAAAGGAATGAAAGAAGTTGCAAACCAGGGGTCGGAAAGGACGCTGCAAAGACTCTGCATCATGTGATGTGCACTGACTTTTCAGTTACTCTACGAATGGAGTATCAAGATATCCCAGCGGTAGTTTAACTCAAAAGTCGACGTTCCCTAACCATTCGGGAGTTGGAGTCCACCTGGTGACGGATCGCTTATCATTTGTAAGTTTACTCTGATGCTGAGCGAATTCCATGTTTAACTACAATATGCTGTATCTTCGATGCTTTTATATATATCATATACGTATATATATATATATATATATATATATATATATATATATATATATATATATATATATATATATACAGAGAGAGAGAGAGAGAGGCAAACTCAAAAAAAGGTGGGAAACTGAGCCATGACTCAGGTAAAGTTTTGCATACAATTTCCTTTTACATAGCAACATAAAAGTGTGTGTATTTTTAACGAGAACAATTGTTTGAAATAATTATTTTTCCATCCCCTTTACCTTTTTATGTGATGACAATATTTTGAACTGTGTATTTTCTTATCATTAGTATGCAAACTCTGGACTGGTCATGCAAAATTGACAACCGAAAGTCGGCAACCGAACAGGGTTTTTTTCTATATACGCCATTCACTTTGAAATCTAGATTTTTAAAACTCTATCTACTTTTCCAATACTGAAATCTATTCCTTTCAAATTATATTCCTTTTAAATTATGTGATGCTCAGACAAGTTTTTACTTTTGGGTATATACAGTAAAAGGATTTTTCCTGCCCATCTTCATATTTTTGAAATGTATTGCTTTTCAAATGGTTGTTTGTTCCATTCAATTTTGCAAAGGTTCATATGAATGCAAGGACCCATGCGAAATGAAACTACTAAAACTTCAATTAACCCTGTCTGACGGAGTTGAAGGAAAAGTCCCAGTTTTCCATAATAAATATGAAACGGTTAAGATCTGCCCTTTCTGGTGACTGCATTTTCCCCCCCTTTCCCCCTTATTGTCTTCATACTTTTTCAAAATCTAACTTTATTATAAAAGGAAAATATATAAAGTTCTATGATGAAAGCTCAACTCACTGGGTGTGGTCACGGAGCGTGAAATGGCTAAGAGACACTAAAAAAAAACGCGACAAGGGAAGCAGAAACAGTGAAAGGATCTACTACGAGATGAAATCAAGTAAACAATGTGGAATGAAAAGGGAGAGTTATATGGTGGGATGGAAAATTTTCAAAAAAGAAAACACAGAAATACAATCAAATGAGCAATAGAGGAGGAGACCAGAGAAAGTGAAATGGTTTACCGAGATAAAAGGAAACAAGAAGCAGGGAAAGAGACCCGAGATAATGAAGTGATTCAGTAAGGAACAAGGAAACACAAAGCAAGGAAAGAGATCAGAGAAAGTGAAATGCCTTACTGAGTTACTGAGATAGAAGGAAATGGCCCAGGAAAGCTACCAGGGACAGTGAAATGGATCAGTGATATATTAGGAAACACAGAGCAGGGAAAGAGACCAGAGAAAGTGAAATGGTTTTCCGAGATACAAGAAGTTGGTCCCGGAAATCTATCAGGGACAGTAAATGGATCACTAAGATACAAAGAAACAGAGCAGAGGAAAAATTAGAGACAGTAAATTGATCATTGAGATACAAGGAATCACAGAGCAGGGAAAGAGATCAGGGACAGTAAATTGATCACTGAGATACAAGCAAACACAAAGCAGGGAAAGAGGTGAGAGGACGTGAAATGATTTACTGAGATACAAAGAAACACAGAGCAGGAAAGGAGCCTAGAGACAGTGCAACAATTTACTGAGGTACAAGGAAGCACGGTGCTGGGAGAGAGATCAGAGAAAGAGAAATCATTTACAGAGGTAAAAGAAGCACCGAGCAGGGAAAGAGAACAGAGACAGTGAAGTGACTTACTGAGAAACAAGAAACAGCACAGGGAAAGATATCAGAAAAAAAGTGAACTGAGTAACGGGGCCAGGAAAGAGATCGAAAAAAAGTGTAATGACTTACTGAGATACAAGGATATACCGAGGTGGAAAGGATATCAGAGAAAGTGAAACTATTTACTGAGGTACAAGGAAATACGAAGCGGGGAAAGAGATCAGAGTAAAAAAACTGATAACTAAAAAAAAAAAAAATCCATAATAGTGAGAATGAAGAAAATTATTGGTCTTGATTACCAGCAGTCTGCCAGGGAGGAAGAAGGCTGATGTGGACGATAATCATTTCTATGTGAACGTTTGCCTTAACATACCCATGACTGTTTTATAATGTTTTCATAAAAAGCTAAGCAGATGCACAGAGGGACAGAAAAACAGGCAGGAATAGATAGAGAGGATGCGTTCTAAGTAAATACTCCAATACGGGTGATTGAATAAAACTTCAAAAATAACTATCTTATTAAAATGGATTTTTTAATAACGATAGCAAGCATGGATGGGGTATAATTCTAAAAGAACACTTTTATTCTGCCACTACTAAAACCTCATGAATTAAATTGCGTGGCAGTGATTCATTAGAGACCAATACTGGATAGCCAATCAACGTGGCATTAATTGCCTAATAAATGACAGTGCATTGAATTTCATTTTGCCCGAATTATCGAAAGCTCCGACAGTTCTGGCAAAAAGAGAATGGTTTCAACACGGAAGATGTGACTGACCCTTTTAGTTACAAATAATGAATACTCACAACTATTTACCCATCTAATTATTTATCTACCCATATGTATGTATATATATATAATATACATATATAACATATATATTATATTATAATATATATTATATATATATGTATATATAATGTATATATATATATATTAATATATATATATATATATTATATTATATATATATATATACATAATACATATACACACATATGTGTGTGTGCGTGTGTGCGTGCTTGTCTGTGTCTGAATATGAAGTCACTGTATAACATAGTCTCATAGCTACTAGAGTTGAACGCTTTCTGGACTTTTCATTAAATCCCTTTGTGTCTATGTTAACGTATGCACTTTTCATATACCTGGCAATTATTCGGCTTAGATGGGTAGGAACATACGAAGAAATATTTCGTGATACTAGCAATTCATACCATTAAAAGCTGCTTAGAAGCGGAAGGGTATTACGAACGGAAGCAACCAACGCCCCTCCCTCTGTGGATAGATGAATAAGGTGTGTGTTTGTGTGTAGTATACACACATACAAACACACACATATATACATGTGTATATATAAGCACTGAGACGTATTTTTACAAGTAAATGCAATAGTAGCCGAAGTACAGCAGGGAAAATGAAACACGGATTGTAAACCCTAACCAGTTTCGTCTTTATATCTGAGATGGCTTTCAAAGGACTGGTATTAAGAGGTTGAAATTTACATAACATACGCTAGAGACACATTACAAAAAGAAACGTCTTGACGACCGAAAACAAATATTCATAGCTAGCAGGTGGGAAGGGAGAGGGAGAAGAGCAGTAATGTTTCAGGTCAGTACTCTATTAGAAATCTATTTATTCAGTATGTGGGTGACCTTGTGCCCCTTTTGCCCTCGTCCCAGGTCATTTACCTTTCCTCAATCAGTACATTTTACACATTTCCTTTGAAATTAATGGATTAAATTTGTTTTACTAGTATTACTATTCATATTATTATTCAGAAGATGAAATCTATTTAATAGAATACGCCCACAGGGGCCACCGACTTGAAAATCAAGCTTCCAGAGAATATGATTTTCATTAGGAAGAATTAAGACGCGGTGAAGGGAAATACATAGAGAAGAGACTCCAGTTATTGAAATATGTAGAAAATGGATGAATAAATTAACAAATGGATAAAGACGTATAAAAAAGCAAGGAGAATAGTATTGGGGAAATAATGTACTGCATTTTCCTTTGAACTTCTTAAGTTCCAATTGCAAGACTTCCTTTGGGAGGTTGTTCCACCGTTATTTGTTTTCTAACACAGCTTTCTTTAATGAAATTGGACTATAATGTTTCTCGACAGAATAGTTTTGGAATACGCTATCTTTTCTGCCTCTGCCTTAATGGCTTCGTGATTGTTGTTGTATTCAAATTCATTGTTCACCTGTGAATACCTTATAGACTTTTAATGATATTCTATTCTCTTTTCCAATTATTATTCAAT
>NC_061097.1:16133663-16148663 GCF_015104395.2 Macrobrachium nipponense | reverse complement strand
CTAGTACCCTTAATTCCACAATTCCATCAACAACATTCCTTAAAACTCAAAAAGATACACAATCAAAGTAACGGTAATTATAATACATTTGGTGTATCATCTGATCTCATGTCTAAGCTACCCTTCAAATTTTCCTCAAAACTAGTGATTCGTGCAAATTATATTTTCGTTAGATTACACTAAGCTATGCACAAGTTTTATTAACGGTATATTCTAATGCGACAAACTTACTAGGTGTTTACCCGTTATGTATCCACCTATTGTCACCTACTCTGAGGTGCTAATACTGAACATGGCGGAGGCTCCTTGGGACGCCGTGTTTAGGACTAACCCCTGGGTGATCAGAGTATTGAGGTATAAGTACTAAACATGGGGAAGCTCCTTGGGACGCCATGTTTAGTACCAGCCCCTGGGGGATCAAAGTATTGCGGTGCTAGTACTAGACATGGCGGAAGCTCCTTAGGACCGGTGTTTAGTTCTGGCCCTGGACGATCAAAATATTGAGGTGTTAGTACTAAACATGGGAGAAGCTCCTTGAGACATCGTGTTTAGTACCATCCCCTGGGGGATTGAAGTATTGCGGTGCTAGTGCTAGACATGGCGGAAGCTCCTTGGGACGCCATGCTCAGTACTAGCCCTGGAAGATCAAAGTACTGAGGTCTTAATACTAGAAATTGGGAATGCTCCATGGGACGCCGTGTTTAGTACTAGCCCCTCGGGGATCAAAGCACTGAGGTGCTAGAATTTTATGTTCTAGAATAGGCAAAGGCAGTGTCTGAAACCGACGAAATCATACCTTCAATCATTTAAAATTCATTGCATTTATGAATAAAGGTTTTGAATTTTCAAGTCTGTTCAGTTAATTCACATTACAACATAGCTCCGAATTATGTTTCATTTAGCAGCTAATGACAGTAAAGATAGTAGGTAGTCAGTCAGCTAACACTAGTAAACTAATTAGCGAAGACTTCATTAAACTGTAGCAGCTGGTAGTTTCAGAACGTATACATTACCCGAATGCAAATGGCGTTTGATTTAATATCACGATAATATGATAATAAATGCAGTATAACTGCATATAGTAAGTAAACTTGTTAAAATGATAAATATTCTAAATACAACTGTACTAGAAGAGGTCTGTATATATTTAGGAGTTCCCAGAATTAAGCAAAGTTAAGAATACCAAAGAGGGTAACGTTTAATTACACCCTCTTCCTCTCTCATCCACACACACACGGGTTCGCATGACCAGCTTAAAAAAAAAAAAAAAAAAAAAAAAACTATAACTCACAAGGCTGTCAAACTCTCGGCTGCATCTATCTTCATTCATCCCTAAATTTTATCCCTGTTACTTAAGATTTTGGATTCCCTTTTTCGCTTACTTGAGGAGTAAACCTACAACTACTTTAGTTGTTATTGCGAGGTAGGGAAGGTCTATGGAAGTACCTCAATAGGTCTGAAAAAGGTGTTTCACGTTAAGTTAAAGAAACAGGAATTTTAGGAAAGGATATTTACGATTTATTTATCAAAATGAAAATATCAAAATTTAATAATCTGCATATCTTAATTTTCGTTCGTGAAACAAGTCTCTATTTGACCATAGATTTTAGCAAGTTTGAATTTACGTTAAGTTAGGGACAATTATTACAATTTATGCTGAGGGGAAAATCTTGTGCGCGTCCTGAGAAAACTGGAGGTCGGATCACACCTTGTTCCCTTACATTTCATAAGTTACTCTTCTTCAAGTCTCCTCCAACTTCCCCTGTTTCCCTGGAAATCTCCCTGCAAACGTCATTCGGTTTCATGATTTTTCATTGTTTCCTTTTATTATTCCAATCATATCGTCTCCATGGACTATGAATGGAGTGGAATATAGAATTTAAGGCAAAGGCCAAGCACTGGGACCTACCAGGTCATTCAGTGTTGAAAGGGACATTGAGAGCAGAAAGTTTTAAGTATATCTTAGTTTAACCAGACCAATGAGCTGATTAACAGCTCTCCCAGGGCTGACCCAAAAGAACTAGATATTTTTACGTGACTAGGAACCAAATGGTTGACTAGCAACGGGACCTACAGCTTATTGTGGGATCCGAAACACATTATATCGAGAAATGAATTTCTAATCACCGGAAATACTACGTTCCTTTGATTCCACGTTAGCACAGTGGGGATTCGAACTCTGACCACCGAATCGGTAGGTGAGCACGTAAACCACTCGTCCAACGAGGAACTATTGAGAGTAGAAAGACTTGAAAGGTATAACAAGAGGAAAATGTCAGAGTTGCATTATGAAACAAGTGTTAGGAGAGGGTCGATAGCAAAATGGAAGAGAGAGAATGTGAACGGAGGTACAGTAAACGGAATGAAAGGGATTGCAACAAGGGGCCGAAGGGACGCGGCAAAGCACCTTAGTAATGCCTGCAGTGCACCGCGTGAGGTGCTCTAACGGCAATACGAGTTCAATGAACTATTATTCAGTTATATAAAACTTTCCAGAGATACTTACTTCAAACTCTCAGACTTTATTATTCTAGAGTTTCGGTGTTCTGATCGAATTCAGTCTAATTAGTGCCTCAATTTCCTTCTCGTCTTCAATACCGAGGATTATCTGAGACGTCCTCATTCATGGCTGATGGTTTGATCTTGGCACTTCCTCTCTTCATACAAGGTGCCACTTACGGCGTGCTTCGCGTGGCGAAATACAGACATGCTTCGAACCCCAGCTGTGTTCCTTATTACCTGTTATATTCCATCTGTTCCTCTCCTCCTCTTCTAGATTGGCTGCCTTTGATTTCATGAACTCGGCTGTGATCCACTTCCCAACTTTCTTCGAGCCCAGTATGAAGAAGCTCTAGTTGTGTTCGTTTCCTTTTGAACCAACGGCAAATATCCATAACCGATTTCATTGCAGCCTCCATCTTATAACTGACTTATGTTAATACCCTCCTCTTGTCTTTTCCGTAGAAAATTTCCGAATATTGCAAGGTATTTAGATAGTATTATAACATATATATATATATATATATATAATATATATATATATATATATATATATATATATATACGTTTTATGAGCGTGCCACCTATCCCAAACCGTCACACACTTACACATGCACACACAAATATATATATATATATATATATATATATATATATATATATATATATATATATATATATATATGTGTGTGTGTGTGTGTGTGTGTGTGTGTGTGGGTGGTGCATGTGTACGTGTGTGACGGTTTGGGATAGGTGGCACGCTTATAAAACGCACATACACAAGATAATAAGTTTTTGTAACCCATATTTCTAATATTTATTCGGTGTAAAGACTAAGTTTACATTTGGCTCCGTTGCTATAAAAAATAACCCTCAATTAAATTAATACAAATATTGTACCATGAATGGATAGCATTCCGTCCCCTTTGCTTTCCAAATATTTATTCATCTCGAAGCAAGAAATTCATTTCTTTCTAACAAGTAAGAAGTCATTATCTCGGGTCAGTGACCTCAACGCAGCTCACTTTCGATTTTCCTTTCATCGTCAGCTAATTGCTTATTGAGTCTCGCTAATTGCTTTGCTAATTGTCGTTACTCAACAGCCTCACCTGACCATTTGCCAGCCTAGAAATTTAGCGTGGTACTGGTTATACACGCGTTTTAATGCATTTACTACATGCTGTAAAGCTTAATCTAAACCCGTATATGTTTGTGTTTACAGAAAAGCATGCAGGCATACTAGCATATACATATATATAAATATATATATATATATATATATATATATATATATATATAAATATATTTATATATATATATATATATATATATATATATACGTATGTATACAGATCTAGCTATATATTTATGTATGTATATCTATATACATATTTATACGTATAATCATATGGGATCCCTTCAAAAGAGTGACACATCAGGAGAGTGACGTATCGACAGAGTGACAAAAATAGTAATCAGAAGAGTGACATAACATAAGAGTGACAAAAGAATGCTGTATCAGAAGAGTTACATAGCATGGTTTAGAAAAAACTTACTAAAACTTCGTAAAACCTTTATTTCTAAAGTAAATTGCAATTGAATAAGAAAACAAAATAGTTTAAAAAGAAAACAATTTTTAACAGCCGTTAACTTCATGTTCATTATGATGCATATTGCATGAACCAAAACGTAATTCATGAGCAATTCCTCATATTTAATCATTTAAAGAGACAGCTCCCTTTCTACTTAAAACTGTTGCAAGCCTATTTTCTCTTTGGATTTGCGGTCTCTTCTTTTTCCTCGAATAAGTCCCTAAAATTAAACGCTGTATTTCTTGTTCTGTGTGATGATCTTCTTTTATAAAGTCCCTGATCATCGAGTATACTCCCATATGGTATCGTTCGACGACTGTTTCAAATCTCCTTTGCCATGCCTCTGCAGCATTATTTGTTTGTTTGTATGGTGTTTTTACGTTGCATGGAACCAGTGGTTATTCAGCAACGGGACCAACGGCTTTACGTGACTTCCGAACCACGTCGAGAGTGAACTTCTGTCACCAGAAATACACACATCTCACCCATCAGTGGAATGCCCGAGAATCGAACTCGCGGCCACCGAGGTAGCAGGTCAAGACCATACCGATCACGCCACTGAGGCGCTCAGCATTATTGGTCCTTGGGAGATTGTATGCTTGCAAGTGATAAGCGCTCCACACAGTTGGTTCAAATCGTGGAAGATGACGTACTTGGTTTTCTCGTGGTCTTCCTCTACTTCGTGAAATTATGGGTCTACCTAGCACATAGGTATCGCCAGAATATTTATAAACTGGTTCAGCTTCAACTGGAATGTTATTTGAGAGATCTAAATAAGCATCGCGGATTTCGTCAGGTTGTAAAAATGCGAGAGCAGCCAGCTGTCGTAAACTTAAGGCTAAATTCTCATTACTTCTATATAGTACATCTGCAAGGCTGCTCTTTTGAATACATCGGTAAATATTTTGACAGGTGGAAACAAAAGCATCTCGGTATTCTAGCTTCGGGAAATTTTCCCTGGAGGGCTTTGATGCTAGGTAACTCAAAATCTCCTACGATGAATTTGGGTTTTAACTGAATTCTTTTTCCTTCTGCAACCGAGATTAAGTATTCTAGCATTGATGCATATAGTTGTGTAGTTTTCCCAGGCAGCAACACAAAAACAGCTGGGAAAATTCGCTCTTGGAACCTGTAATGGATACTATATAACTGATGGAAAAGTCGTGGACAAATTTTAAATGTCCCATATAAAAACCAGATTATCGGACTCGGCTCATCTTCGTAAATTTTCGTCACTACCGAAATTTATCATTCTCTCTTCCTCCTCCTCGACCTCTTCTATTCGTTCATTCAGTGTCTCTATCTTTCTCCGTGACAGATAAAAGGAAGTTTCTTTCCCCAGTTTGCGCGACCTTTAAGTTTACTGGGATTACCAAACCAATCGCAGAATCTGGTTCCACTGGAAATTCCATTTTACGAATGCGATGAATAACTTGCCTCATAGCTGATGTACTTGGTATATCCACGGCATCGTTTATATCTACTTTTTGTCGATCTTCCTGTATAATTGCCGCTGGCAATTATGCAGTTCATCAATTACTTGTATTAACTCCTTCCTCCCTGCAAGCGGTGCATGATATTGTCCCTTTTCCTCAGATATCCAGCCACCATGAATTAAAACGTGGAACTCCACGAAGGGTTACAGAACCACGGCAACTTTTGCCCTCGCACCTAAAGTCATGATTCTGATCTCGGGATCGTTGGTGTCGGTAGATGTGCTCCCTGAAGAACAGTTTGTCATTTCCTTTCTGGGATTTGACAGATCCGTATTCGTCCATTAAGGACACGAAGATAATAAGAAAATAAAACTCAGCATTTAACAATAGAATGAACAGCCAAAAGTTCTTGGTGTCAACTGAAGTGTTTCCCTTAAAACACACTACGTCAAAAACACGTACGTCATCCCCCAGTGTTATAGTTAAGTGGTGGTTAAGTCAATAACTGCCAAACTTTCAATTACACTTGAAATCGTTTTAAGTCTGAACACTTTCCGATTAGGAAAACCACTTCAACTACAAAAATAGTTAATGTTTTTTCTTTAGATGTCACTCTTCTCTTGTGTCACTTTGAATTTCTATTAGATTTGTCACTCTTGTTATGTCACTCTTCTGAATTTTTATTTAGGTTTGTCATTCTTTTGTTATGTCACTCTTTCGAAATGTCACTCTTTCAATACACACCAAGATCATAAATATAATATATATATATATATATATATATATATATATATATATATATATATATATATGGTATATATATATATATATATATAGTATATATATATATATATAAATTAAATATAATATATAAATCATAATATATATATATATATATATATACATATATATATATATATATATATATATATATATTATATATATATATATATATATATATATATATATATATATATATATATATATATATATATATATATATATATATATATATATATATATATATATATAGGTAGAAATAAAGATACTTTTTTAATATTTGCGGACGCCAACACGAATATTGTTTATAAAAATATTCAAAATGTTATCAAAGTTAAAGAACCACCCGAAGGTTATCAAATTGAAGAGATAATCCAAGTTAATTCTGGAATATTATGTATTCATCAGCACCAATATGGTTAAGAAAAATCTCTCTGCAAGGTAACCATACAAGTGCTCATAAAAAAACATTTATAAAAGTAATTAATAACTTTTACTATTTACCCATTTTCAATATAAGTCGTCAATTTTGAAAAGCCTCTGCTTTTACTTTAGAACAAATTACAATTTGCACTTCATAATAGCATCCTATAGATTGATCAGAATCTCTCAAATGTCTGAATAAAGCATTCGCATTAGGGCAAGTTCTCACATAATATCAATTCGCAATGCAAATTATTTTCCAGCTTGTTCAAAGTTGTGGTTGAAAGGGTTTTGAATATGTAAATGCAACCTGAAACATTCTTTAAATTAATATATAAGGTTGCATAACACACACGTACATACATACATACATACATACATACATACATACATACATACATACATACACACACACACACACACACACACACATATATATATATATATATATATATATATATATATATAATATATATATATATATATGAATAAATATTTCTTAATTAGGATCTAGGCTTAGTAGTGTCAAGCGTTGCCAAAATGCGGAGTAATCGATAAGTTAAGAAGTATTGTGATTATTCAAAATTACACACATAAATGGTAAAAAAAGACCAGCAGTGTATACATATATATATATATATATATATATATATAGATATATATATATATATATAATATTATATAATTCCAAAATCACATTCCCCCATCCTACACCCACTCCTATTTCAATCCTCAGCACCTCCTTCCACAATTTCATCCCCATCTCACACAGCATCCCCCGCCAATGTTAACATTCACCACTAACTTACTTTAACCAATTGCATCCCCACTTTCACAATCTCCTACACATTCACATCTCCATCCATATAAATAAAGTAAACCCAATTCGCTGCGGTCATTATATCCCCCATCCAGATCTCGACAACATCACCCATCCACACATCTTTTCTATTCTTTGTTCACGTCGTTCCATCAAACCTCTCCCTCCCAATCATCAACTCAATTCACATCTCCCACAGGGTATCCTTACCTCTCTAGCCAACCACAACCTCTTACCCAGTTCAGAACCCTCTTCCAATAACCATTCAGGAAGCCTTACCTTACCACGCGCCCCTCGACTTCATCCACCAGTAGAACTCGTGAAACTTACAAAGCGTTTTTGAAAGATAAGACTCAAGAGATTAGAAACATCAAAAGATTTTTCCCTGCAGTTCCGAGACTCACTAAATGAGACCGGCAGTTGTCCTGGTGCAATCAGCTCGTCATTCGGAGAGTTACTGATAATAGAAAAAAAAGAGGTTTTTTTGTTCCTAGCTAAAGATTGACTGTGCAGAGTACATTAGCAATATATCCACTTTATATTCTCAAAATCAAAACACCTACCCCAACACACACACTATATATATATATATATATATATATATATATATATATATATATATATATATATATATATATATATATATATAGAGAGAGAGAGAGAGAGAGAGAGAGAGAGAGAGAGAGAGAGAGAGAGAGTCATTCATGTAATATATATATATATATATATATATATATATATATATATATAGATATATATATATAGATATATATATATCTAATCTATCTATCTATATATCTATCTATATATCTATATATATATATATATACATACGCACACACACACACACACACACACACACACATATATATATATATATATATATATATATATATATATATATATATATATATATATATAGATAGATAGATAGATAGATAGATAGATAGAGAGAGAGAGAGAGAGAGAGAGAGAGAGGAAGAGTGTCTCATGTGGGAACTTCGCCTTCCAGCCAATACCAAATCACTTCCGTAATGAAAAAGTTTCCTTCTAACAAAATTCCTCTTATAAAGTTCAAAACTATTGGAGACTGGTGAAGATATATTTCAAAACTATTGGAGGCTGGTGAACTATGCTCCATTATTGTTAAATAACGAAGTTCTTGGTGCGTAGTTGGAACCCGGAGCTGTTGTCTCCACTATCCTCTTGATCCCCTACCTACCCTGCTCCCACCCGGGGTGGACAAACATGTTTGCTGGAGGATACCGCATATCTCCCTTCCCTCCCGTTCTCCCACATAAGGCACCTCCACCTGGGGCAGAGAAAACGGTTTGCAGGGGGTGGGTGACTGTGTCATATCTCACCTTCTGTCACCCGGGAGGACAAACAAGATCAGATCACATGTTTTTTTCCTTTTTTTCTTTTTTTTTTCTTTTCTTATAGATTTTACGACTCTTTGGCAGGATAGTTTACTGGGCCACTATGATGTATCGCAATTTGGCACTTTACGTTAGACTGGCTTACGCTTTGTCTTCTAAGTTACATATTAGATTATGATGTCCTTGTGATAGCTAAGATTATGACGTCTTTGACGAGCTAGGCTGTGGTATTCGTATGTCATGGTAAGTTATAGCGTAAACGTCATCGGTTAAGTTACGGCACCTGTAAGTAAGGCTATGGTTATGGTGTTCCTGTAGAAGGGCTAGAGCAAGGCACTTGCGTGTTATGTTAGGGTACATTGGAATGCGATGGGTTAGATGTGGTTTGCGTATTTCAGGTTACAACGTCCCCGTGAACAGGTTACGTTATGGGACCCTTATATTGGGTTATGGCATTCCTGTTTTGAGTTAGGTCACAACACTCACAAATTTAGTCAGGTTACATCGCCCATATATTTCGTAAAGTTATGGCATACCTTCTATGGGTTTGTTTCAGCCCTCATTATCTACATTCAGATATGAATTATCTACTGCGTTTTCGACCTGGATTCCAAGTGTCAGGTTGAGAGGCCTACAACACCTGCCTTATATGTTAGGTATTGGCCATAAGTCCCTAATAAAATGTTAGGTTTGGGTAAAGTTTTTATTTTTGGTTACGTCAGGACATTTTTTAAACACACAACAACGTTGAATATAGATACTTAGTAATATGAAAATGAAATAAAAAAAACCTTGAATATAAATACTATGTAATATGAAAATGAAATAAAAAAAACCTTGAATATAAATACTTAGTAATATAAAAATAATTGAGATAAAAAAAATAGACAAATAACTTGGTGAATTAATTTTCCATCCACATAAACCTATTGCAATCTGTATTTGCATTATGCCGGTTAGTGCAAAGACCTTTACATCTAGTCATGACTATGAAAAGAAATTGCTTTGACCAGTAATCAAGTCAGTCATTATAACAAAACAAAATGACGTCAGAAAATCCTATATATCGTCAACTGCATGATATGTTACCAGCAAACTATGACCCAAATTAAACTGATCATTTTTGTATTTACAGTATTACTAATCTTGCGTGGAAATCCAAACTCAAGAGTCAACCGGTTTGCCAAAAAGCAGTGTACCAATCACTTCCAACATGAAGGATTTAGTCTTCTCCTCAGTTTATCTCCGTTCAAACTAGATGAAAACCTACGCAAGTGAATGAAACTCTCAAAACCTCTTTGTAAACACATTCATCTACCAAGAAGACACGATCATTGACAGTTAATTCTTTATATGAGCGTTAATTTAACTGTTATTATAACTACGAGCTAGTTGATGCGCGCTACGCTCTCCGATACCTGCTGTCTCCCATACCCTCACGATCCTCCTATCCCGGCTCCTACCTGGGGCGGACAAACAACGTTTGCGGGATGAAAATGGATGTCTTCCCTACCCTCCCATTCCCCTACCTACTCCGTCCCCACCCGGGCCGGACAAACTGGTTTGCAAGGGGGTGGGTGTCTGTGTCATGCCTTCCTTACTGTCAGGTAGGACAAACTAGATCAGTACCCCCTCAGATTTTATTATCATACTGCCGGGGGGAGTGGGGGACAAACAAGATCAGGTCTTCTCATATTTTATTATTATGGATTATTTAACTGTACGATGAAACAAGCCGACAAATCCACTCACTAGCTGAGAAAGTAAAGCCGCAGAATGGCGTAACCGCATGAGAAAATCCTCGCCACGCATATCTGTAGTCAGCCCCCTCCGCCTCCAAACCATTTGCATAACGAACACCAGCCTAGATGACTGTATTCCAAGGTGTCATTTCATTCCCAGGACTTCATTTCGGAGATGGAAGCGACATTCAGCTCCAATCTTCGCAAAACGAATATATATCAGGAGATGACCGACGTCGAATCGGGATTCTCACGAAAGGACTCGAGGATTTCCTCTTATCTCACAGACTGCCTACCTGAAAACGCCGAAGGAATAGATATGGATTTTCCAATAATTGAGAATGTAATAATAAACTATTTATGCAGTTTACTGTAATTCTTGCTTGGTTGCGAAAGCATTAAAAACGGATTTGCATGAAATGCATAAAAATGATGTAAAGTTTAATATGCATTTTCGGTACTTGCTTTTTAATGCAATGAAAAACTGGGAGTTCCCATTTTTAACTGAACATTTAATTAACCATCAAAGGGAGTGCTGTGTTATTTTTTATGTTATTTGCGAAGTCATTTAGAAATGAAAAACTGCGGAAGGATGGAATTATGCGCTAAGCTCTACTCACCAGTCTATTGCCAACGCCAAAAACCGGAAGCGCATGAGCATATGTCTATTTGATATTTAAATAAAAATGCATATATATATTATAAAAAAAGAGGATATGCAAGTAAAACATGAATATACGCCTAAATGATTCTCTTCACTGTTCATTCGTTACAGTAAGACAAGACTGTATATATAAGAACGCCAAGGATATATAATATATATATATATATATATATATATATATATATTATATATATATATATATATATATTTCCATATATTTCTTATATTCAATGTGCATACCGTATTGCATTCCCCAGTACTTGAGAGAAAATTCATGATAAAATCATATATAAGTATGGAATATGTAAGTATATTTGAGGCGTATATTTTTTCACTAATCTGCAAATAGCTGATGATGTATGAAAAACATGAGTGTTTATGCAAAAGCGAGTTTTCCTTGGTTAGATTGACGAGGAATTTTATTTTAACTTTTCTAAAATGCACAAAACCTACAAATGATGAACGCTATGAAATGTATAACGACAATACCAATATCGAGAGTAAACATGCATCCTTTATTTTTAAAACAAATATTAAATCTGTCTAGAAAAAAAAAAAAAAGCAAAATACATTACTATAGCTGGTTCACTTAAGGTAGATTCTCGGATGAACCTTATTTTTACGAGACGTTTGTTTGGTGGCCGCTGATTGGCTGGTACCGGGAGGTAGGCAGCTCCCAGCCAATCAGCGGCCGCCAAACTAACGTCTCGTAGGCATAGGGATCATCCAAGAATCTACCTTAAGTGAACCAGTTAGCAAAATACGAACTCTCACATACGTGATCGTGTGGTTGCAACAGCGTTAGCCACCCAATGTTATGATCACAGCAAAGTTTATAGTCATTACGGCCAGGGCTGGTTTGAAGCCTATTTGACACAATTTGATCAAATTGGGCCCGGCGCGTTTTCTATCTTCCATCTAACTAAGGAGAATAAGCCGCTACCGAAAACATGAAATGAAGAATGAGGAAGCATTATTCCTCACATTATTATGCGGACTACGTTATATTAACAGAAAATTTTAACTTGGAAAATCCATTTTATATCAGAAATAAAAAATCGTCTTAATTTCTATAATAATAATAATAATAATAATGCCGGGAATATGATAAAAGCCATAAACACATGGGCAGTGCCAGTAATCAGATACAGTGCAGGAATAGTGGAATGGACGAAGGCAGAACTCCGCAGCATAGGTCAGAAAACCAGGAAACATATGACAATACACAAAGCACTACATCAAAGAGCAAATACGGACAGACTATACATAACACGAAAGGAAGGAGTGAGAGGACTACTAAGCATAGAGGACTGTGTCAACATCGAGAACAGAGCACTGGGGCAATATCTGAAAACCAGTGAAGACGAGTTGCTAAAGAGGGCATGGGAAGAAGGACTAATAAAAGTAGACGAAGACCCAGAAATATACAGAGACAGGAGAATGACAGACAGAACAGAGGACTGGCACAACAAACCAATGTACGGACAATGCATGAGACAGACTAAAGAACTAGCCAGCGATGACACATGGCAATGGCTACAGAGGGGAGAGCTAAAGAAGGAAACTGAAGGAATGATAACAGTGGCACAAGATCAGGCCCTAAGAACCAGATATGTTCAAAGAACGATAGACGGAAAAAATATCTCTCCTATATGTAGGAAGTGCAATACGAAAAATGAAACCATAAACCACATAGCAAGCGAATGCCCGGCACTAGCACAGAACCAGTACAAAAAGAGGCTTGATTCAGTGGCAAAAGCCCTCCACTGGAGCCTGTGCAAGAAACATCAGCTACCTTGCAGTAATAAGTGGTACGAGCACCAACCTGAGGGAGTGATAGAAAACTATCAGGCAAAGATCCTCTGGGACTATGGTATCAGAACGGATAGGGTGATACGTGCAAATAGACCAGACGTGACGTTGATTGACTCATAGATGTCGCAATACCATGGGACACAAGAGTTGAAGAGAAAGAGAGGGAAAAAATGGATAAGTATCAAGATCTGAAAATAGAAATAAGAAGGATATGGGATATGCCAGTGGAAATTGTACCCATAATCATAGGAGCACTAGGCACGATCCCAAGATCCCTGAAAAGGAATCTAGAAAAACTAGACGCTGAAGTAGCTCCCGGACTCATGCAGAAGAGTGTGATCCTAGAAACGGCGCACATAGTAAGAAAAGTGATGGACTCCTAAGGAGGCAGGATGCAACCCGGAACCCCACACAAAAAAATAAAAAAATAAATAATAATAATAATAATAAACAATGAAAAATATATCCCGTTGCCGTCTCAGGTTGAAAGAAACGGATTTTTTTTTTTAGAGAGAGAGAGAGAGAGAGAGAGAGAGAGAGAGAGAGAGAGAGAGAGAGAGAGAGAGAGAGAGAGAGAGAGAGATTTTATTTCTTTGGTATGAAGTACTTTCTAAAGTTAACTATCTAAGCAAGGAACTACAAGGTGAAGCAAAGGACACTGAGGAATGCGTGGAGTCATTTGAAAAACTATAGTCATGGCTAAGAATTTAGGAGAGGGGGATTTTATTGATATTCTAGTAGGGGCAAATGAATTGGCTGAAGCTGTTAAATTACCTTTGGGATTTAGACAATTTCAAAGAAAAAAAACTGTATAGAAGGAAGAGAATATTTTCATATGAGACAAAATTTACCATTAGATGATCCAAAAGAAGTATACAGAGTGTCAGTGGTTCAGCTTTTTGCTAGACCAAGCTATTCAAACTACGGAGTCTAGATTTGAACATCCATGTAAAATTATTTGGATTTCTAAAGACCTTCCAAGTTTACAAAAGGCTGAAATAAGGAAATGCATAGTAAACCTTGAATCAGCTTTTAACTGACACCACAATAAAACAGATTGAGCTGATGGAGACAGGTAGTGACCAAAACAAATAAGGACGTGGATGGCTGCTCTCTGTTGGCCGAGGAACTTGAAGCTCTGAAAGCTTTTCTTCCCTCCAGTGTCATTAACCCTCCAGCTCTGTTTGAAGACCTGGTAGTAAACAGTCGACTGACAGCACTTGCTAATGTTTATATTGCTTTGAGGATTTACTTAACAATGTCTGTAGCAGTCGCATCGGGCGAAAGAAGTTTTTTTCAGAACTAAAACTAATGAAAACAGACAAATTTCACAAGAGAGACGAAACAATTTGGAGATGTTATCTATAGAAAATGACATTGCTAAAACCTTTGACTTTGACATTATTTTGAAAGACTTTTCAAATAAAAAAGCCTGAACAGTATTTTGTAATTGCCTTACCTTGTATTAGAAAATTAAAACTTTCGTATTGTCTTTCAAAATTTAGTATATCAAGCACTTCTTTGTCGTTAGTCAAGAGGAGTATACTACATGAAATATAAGAGAAGTATAATCCACGAAAGTTGCATCAATTTTCTGTTTTCTAATTGGGTCCCGCAGTTCATAGCACTGGCCCTGATAACAGTATGGTATAGTTGTGTTGACTGCGCTTATTCCTAACCCTGATTCGAATCCCAGCGTGGGGGGGGGGGGGGGGGGGGGGGGGGGGGGGGGGGGGGGCGCTGTCTTTATTTCTTTCTAAAACTCAGATTAAAAAAAAAAAAACTTTCGCAGAAAACTTATCCACAAAAAATAAAAAGATAAAGGAATTGGAAATCGATAGCGTGTGGCT